>NC_052307.1:71414104-71419104 GCF_016432855.1 Salvelinus namaycush
GGAGGGGGTGATAGGTAATGGTGACTTCAGTCATCATCAGGGGAGTAGTAATGGGGAACTTCAGTCATCATCAGGGGGAGGTAGTAATGTGTGAACTTCAGTCATCATCAGGGGAGGTAGTAATGGTGAACTTCAGTCATCATCAGGGGAGGTAGTAATGGTGAACTTCAGTCATCAAACAGGGGAGGTAGTAAGTGTGAACTTCAGTCATCATCAGGGAGGGTAGTAATGGTGAACTTCAGTCATAATCAGGGGAGGTAGTAATGGGGAACTTCAATCATCATCAAGGGAGTATAGTAATGGTGAACTTCAGTCATCATCAGGGGAGGTAGTAATGGTGAACTTCAATCATCATCAGGGGAGGGTAAGGTAGTAGATGGTGAACTTCATCATCATCAGGAGGAGGAGGTCGTAATGGTGAACTTCAATCATCATCAGGGGAGGTAGAAATTGGTGAACTTCAGTCATCATCAGGGGGGTAGTAATGGTGAACTTCAATCATCATCATGGGATGAATAATGGTGATGGAACTCAATCATCACAGGGGAGGTAGTAATGGGTGAACTTCAATCATCATCAGGGGAGGTAGTAATGGGGAACTTCAGTCATTATCCAGCGGGAGGTAGTAATGGTGAACTTCAATCATCATCAGGGGAGGTAGTAATGGTGAACTTCAATCATCATCAGGGGAGATAGTAATGGTGAACTTCAATCATCATCATGGGCGGTAGTAATGGTGAACTTCAATCATCATCAGGGGAGGTAGTAATGGTGAACTTCAGTCATCATCAGGGGAGGTAGTAATGGTGAACTTCAGTCATCATCAGGGGGGATAGTAATGTTGATCTTCAGTCATCATCAGGGGAGGTAGTAATGGTGAACTTCAGTCATCATCAGGGGAGGTAGTAATGGTGAACTTCAATCATCATCAAGGGAGGTAATAATGGTGATCTTCAGTCATCATCAGGGGAGGTAGTAATGGTGAACTTCAATCATCATCAGGGGAGGTAGTAATGGTGAACTTCAATCATCATCAGGGGAGGTAGTAATGGTGAACTTCAGTCATCATCAGGGGAGGTAGTAATGGGGAACTTCAATCATCATCAGGGGAGGTAGTAATGGTGAACTTCAGTCATCATCAGGGGAGGTAGTAATGGGGAACTTCAATCATCATCAGGGGAGGTAGTAATGGTGAACTTCAATCATCATCAGGGGAGGTAGTAATGGTGAACTTCAATCATCATCAGGGGAGGTAGTAATGGTGAACTTCAGTCATCATCAGGGGGGATAGTAATGTTGATCTTCAGTCATCATCAGGGGAGGTAGTAATGGTGAACTTCAGTCATCATCAGGGGAGGTAGTAATGGTGAACTTCAGTCATCATCAGGGGAGGTAGTAATGGTGAACCTCAGTCATCATCAGGGGAGGTAGTAATGGTGAACTTCAGTCATCAAACAGGGGAGGTAGTAATGGTGAACTTCAGTCATCATCAGGGGAGGTAGTAATGGTGAACTTCAGTCATAATCAGGGGAGGTAGTAATGGTGAACTTCAATCATCATCAAGGGAGATAGTAATGGGGAACTTCAATCATCATCAGGGGAGGTAGTAATGGTGAACTTCAGTCATCATCAGGGGAGGTAGTAATGGGGAACTTCAATCATCATCAGGGGAGGTAGTAATGGTGAACTTAAATCATCATCAGGGGAGGTAGTAATGGTGAACTTCAGTCATCATCAGGGGGGATAGTAATGTTGATCTTCAGTCATCATCAGGGGAGGTAGTAATGGTGAACTTCAGTCATCATCAGGGGAGGTAGTAATGGTGAACTTCAATCATCATCAAGGGAGGTAATAATGGTGATCTTCAGTCATCATCAGGGGAGGTAGTAATGGTGAACTTCAATCATCATCAGGGGAGGTAGTAATGGTGAACTTCAATCATCATCAGGGGAGGTAGTAATGGTGAACTTCAGTCATCATCAGGGGAGGTAGTAATGGGGAACTTCAATCATCATCAGGGGAGGTAGTAATGGTGAACTTCAGTCATCATCAGGGGAGGTAGTAATGGGGAACTTCAATCATCATCAGGGGAGGTAGTAATGGTGAACTTCAATCATCATCAGGGGAGGTAGTAATGGTGAACTTCAATCATCATCAGGGGAGGTAGTAATGGTGAACTTCAATCATCATCAGGGGAGGTAGTAATGGTGAACTTCAGTCATCATCAGGGGGGATAGTAATGTTGATCTTCAGTCATCATCAGGGGAGGTAGTAATGGTGAACTTCAGTCATCATCAGGGGAGGTAGTAATGGTGAACTTCAGTCATCATCAGGGGAGGTAGTAATGGTGAACTTCAGTCATCATCAGGGGAGGTAGTAATGGTGAACTTCAGTCATCAAACAGGGGAGGTAGTAATGGTGAACTTCAGTCATCATCAGGGGAGGTAGTAATGGTGAACTTCAGTCATAATCAGGGGAGGTAGTAATGGTGAACTTCAATCATCATCAGGGGAGATAGTAATGGTGAACTTCAGTCATCATCAGGGGAGGTAGTAATGGTGAACTTCAATCATCATCAGGGGAGGAGGTAGTAATGGTGAACTTCAATCATCATCAGGGGAGGAGGTCGTAATGGTGAACTTCAATCATCATCAGGGGAGGTAGAAATGGTGAACTTCAGTCATCATCAGGGGAGGTAGTAATGGTGAACTTCAATCATCATCATGGGAGGTAATAATGGTGAACTTCAATCATCATCAGGGGAGGTAGTAATGGTGAACTTCAATCATCATCAGGGGAGGTAGTAATGGGGAACTTCAGTCATTATCAGCGGAGGTAGTAATGGTGAACTTCAATCATCATCAGGGGAGGTAGTAATGGTGAACTTCAATCATCATCAGGGGAGATAGTAATGGTGAACTTCAATCATCATCATGGGCGGTAGTAATGGTGAACTTCAATCATCATCAGGGGAGGTAGTAATGGTGAACTTCAATCATCATCAGGGGAGGTAGTAATGGTGAACTTCAATCATCATCAGGGGAGGTAGTAATGGTGAACTTCAATCATCATCAGGGGAGGTAGTAATGGTGAACTTCAGTCATCATCAGGGGAGGTAGTAATGGTGAACTTCAATCATCATCAGGGGAGGTAGTAATGGTGAACTTCAATCATCATCAGGGGAGGTAGTAATGGTGAACTTCAATCATCATCAGGGGAGGTAGTAATGGTGAACTTCAATCATCATCAGGGGAGGTAGTAATGGTGAACTTCAGTCATCATCAGGGGAGGTAGTAATGGTGAACTTCAATCATCATCAGGGGAGGTAGTAATGGTGAACTTCAGTCATCATCAGGGGAGGTAGTAATGGTGATCTTCAGTCATCATCAGGGGAGGTAGTAATGGTGAACTTCAATCATCATCAGGGGAGGTAGTAATGGTGAACTTCAATCATCATCAGGGGAGGTAGTAATGGTGAACTTCAGTCATCATCAGGGGAGGTAGTAATGGTGATCTTCAGTCATCATCAGGGGAGGTAGTAATGGTGAACTTCAATCATCATCAGGGGAGGTAGTAATGGTGAACTTCAATCATCATCAGGGGAGGTAGTAATGGTGAACTTCAATCATCATCAGGGGAGGTAGTAATGGTGAACTTCAATCATCATCATCGTTATGAAACAGCCTTAGAAAAAATGTATCCACCTAGGACCATAAAGGGTTATTTGGCTTGGCCCTGTGTAGAAAAACCGTTCATGGTTCTAGGTAGAACATTTTCAACCAACAAAAAACTGTTTTAGAACTCTTTTTTTTGGATGAACAAGGTTCCAAGTAAAACCCTTGTCCTTGTTGGAGAACCCTTTTAGAACCCTTTTTTCTAAGAGTGATATCCAGTGCAGTTCTTATGGTGGCTTTCAGTTTTCTGTGAGGTAAAGTTGCAATATTTTAGAGCTAGATTTCCCGTAACTGATCTGCCATGAGACAATGTGACTTAGAGGTTTCACCTATTACATTAACACTGCTGATCCATGCAGGATAAACAGAAAGGCTAACCAGATTACAAGCACATTCCCTTCTCAAATACCCAGTCTACATTGCCAGGATCCTAGGCCCCCATTGGACTAAAACTAGAGGATCAATCGCTGCCCGAAAATCATTTGTTTAATTCGATTTGTGTGGATTTTCTCTCCTTAAGCACGGAAACAGTGGAAAGAAAAATACAAGTGTAAAAAGTGTGGTTAGAGTCTGCTGAAACATTGGTTCAATATGTACATTATTCTGCAACCCGACACCACAGGAAATAGATATTGATCATGATGACCATTTAGTCACTGTGGAAGCTAGTGGAGTGAGTGGGGGCCGGGTTGGACTCAGACAGTGTTAGGGCCAAAGAAGAAGAACAAGAAGAACAAGAAGGACAAGAAGAAAAGGAAGTAGAAGAAGAACAAGAAGAACAAGAACAAGAAGAAGAGGTAGAAGAAGAAGAACAAGAAGTAGAAGAAGAACAAGAAGAACAAGAACAAGAAGAAGAGGTAGAAGAAGAAGAACAAGAAGTAGAAGAAGAACAAGAAGAACAAGAACAACACTGTAACACTGGCTTCCTGTTAAGGCATGGGCTGATATCAAGGTTTTACTGCTAACCTACAAAGCATTACATGGGCTTGCTCCTACCTATCTTTCCGATTTGGTCCTGCCGTACATACCTACACGTACGCTACTGACACAAGATGCAGGCCTCCTAATTGTCCCTAGAATTTCTAAGCAAACAGCTGGAGGCAGGGCTTTCTCCTATAGAGCTCCATTTTTATGGAATGGTCTGCCTACCCATGTGAGAGACGCAGACTCGGTCTCAACTTTTAAGTCTTTACTGAAGACTCATGTCTTCAGTGGGTTATATGATTGAGTGTAGTCTGGCCCAGGAGTGTGAAGGTGAACGGAAAGGCTCTGGAGCAACGAACCGCCCTTGCTGTCTCTGCCTGGCCGGTTCCCTTCTCTCCACTG
>NC_052307.1:71424104-71561604 GCF_016432855.1 Salvelinus namaycush
AGGTCAGAGCAGTTCGGCTGGAGGGTAAAGGGGTTAGATTGAATTTGTTTAGGCTTCAGGTGAGGCCCCAGTGGGACCCAACACCCCTTGCTCCCCCCTCCACTCACTTCTCCCCTCTTCCCCTCCACTCCTCCATCGCTCAGCAGACTGAGTGCTCGGCTCTATGGGGTCTAGACAGCTTTCCAGCACTGAGGACATTTCAGGTCTGCTGAGCACAAACTTGAACGTTGTGAAAATTCTGTGCAACTTCCAGCGGCGTTTACTTTGAACACTGAGTCTGTACCCGCTTTAAGTTGCAGTTTTAACAGTGACCAAACAGGCTACTGTTGCTATTTGATCATAATGTAGGCCTACCAGAGTGGCCTACCATCAAAAACAATGGAGAAAATGCATCCCATAACATTTTAACATGGAAATAGCTGTTCTATCATTCAGCCTACAGTAGCAGACAGTGTGTGGTGTTCAATGTAGACCTACATTCCATAAGACTTTTGAAAAAAACATGCAGGGCTTGACATTAACCTGTTTATCCACTTGTCCTTCAGACAAGGATGTGACTGGAAATGTTGTTGTGTTGTTTGATGCAAGAAACCACTTTACAAAATACATTATTCCCATATCATTATTAAAGAGAATCAGACAAATTATGCTGCCATCTGCCTATTAGCTACTTAGCTTATTCAAGCCTGTCTCAAAATACAACGCTGGCCCTTTAAGACAAAAAAAAAGCTCTTTACCTGACAAACATAGAGATGTCTAGAAATGTACATGTTTTGTGCTCCTGTAGGAAGCAATCACTCCCCTCTAGCTGACTACAAATTATCTATAACTGGGCTAATAACTGATTAACTAGCAAAGGATATGAACAAAATGTGCAAACATGGCTACATGCAGCTCTTGCTTGGATCTCAAAACAAGCGCATCTCCTCAAGACCACTCATGCTGTAAACACAGTCCAGTTCAAAGTAAATGGCAATGGTCTATTTGCGTATGGGCCTACTGCAGCTCTGATTGGATATGCCGCACCTGTCTGTGCAGAGTAGGGGCTGAGTCTTGCACAATAGAATCATACTCCGATGCATTGTGCCTACAACAAAATATTTTGCATAGTTCATTTTGTTTTGGTATGTTGCATTGAAGATGGCTAATATTGCGTTGATTCATCACAATTGCCACAGCAAAGGGAAAAAAACTCTTCAATCTTGTGCTTCTCTCAGAGGGCTGATATTTCTTCTGCACTCTACATGGCAGTCCTAGGGGAGCTGCGTGGCAGTCTCTGGGCTACTGTGTGCCTGCACACGGGCGCAGTTTAGAGGGAACATTGCTCCAGTTTCCCCTATGGACTCCGGGACTGTTCTGGGGAGCATCTGCCGAAACGGGCTGTCCTGGCTGCTGTCTTACTGCTGCTGTCGTAGGGGCTGGTGTTCATCCTTACTGTTTTACTGCTGGGTGGGGGCTGGTGTACATCCATACTGTTTTACTGCTGCTGGGTGGGGGCTGGTGTACATCCATACTGTTTTACTGCTGGTTGGGGGCTGGTGTACATCCATAATGTTTTACTGCTGCTGGGTGGGGGCTGGTGTACATCCATACTGTTTTACTGCTGGGTGGGGGCTGGTGTACATCCATACTGTTTTACTGCTGCTGGGTGGGGGCTGGTGTACATCCATACTGTTTTACTGCTGGGTGGGGGCTGGTGTACATCCATACTGTTTTACTGCTGCTGGGTGGGGGCTGGTGTACATCCATACTGTTTTACTGCTGGGTGGGGGCTGGTGTACATCCATACTGTTTTACTGCTGGTTGGGGGCTGGTATACATCTATACTGTTTTACTGCTGGGTGGGGGCGGGTGTACATCCATACTGTTTTACTGCTGGTTGGTGGCTGGTGTACATCCATACTGTTTTACTGCTGGGTGGGGGCTGGTGTACATCCATACTGTTTTACTGCTGGGTGGGGGCTGGTGTACATCCATACTGTTTTACTGCTGGGTGGGGGCTGGTGTACATCCATACTGTTTTACTGCTGGTTGGGGGCTGGTATACATCTATACTGTTTTACTGCTGGGTGGGGGCTGGTGTACATCCATACTGTTTTACTGCTGGTTGGTGGCTGGTGTACATCCATACTGTTTTACTGCTGGTTGGGGGCTGGTATACATCCATACTGTTTTACTGCTGGTTGGAGGCTGGTGTACATCCATACTGTTTTACTGCTGGTTGGAGGCTGGTGTACATCCATACTGTTTTACTGCTGGTTGGAGGCTGGTGTACATCCATACTGTTTTACTGCTGGGTGGGGGCTGGTGTACATCCATACTGTTTTACTGCTGGGTGGGGGCTGGTGTATATCCATACTGTTTTACTGCTGGTTGGTGGCTGGTGTACATCCATACTGTTTTACTGCTGGGTGGGGCTGGTGTACATCCATACTGTTTTACTGCTGGGTGGGGGCTGGTGTACATCCATACTGTTTTACTGCTGGGTGGGGGCTGGTGTACATCCATACTGTTTTACTGCTGGGTGGGGGCTGGTGTACATCCATACTGTTTTACTGCTGGGTGGGGGCTGGTGTACATCCATACTGTTTTACTGCTGGGTGGGGGCTGGTGTACATCCATACTGTTTTACTGCTGGGTGGGGGCTGGTGTACATCCATACTGTTTTACTGCTGGGTGGGGGCTGGTGTACATCCATACTGTTTTACTGCTGGGTGGGGGCTGGTGTACATCCATACTGTTTTACTGCTGGTTGGGGCAGCCATGATGGCCTTAAAGCTCTCATATGCTCCATCTACGTATATACTGTGGGACCGTAACATACAGATTTTGTTGTAGGCAATTCCTTTCCCAACGTTTTACAGTACTTCACATTGTTTGCCGGTTTCTTAGTGTTTTCTCAGCCTCTCTGGTATAAATAGTGTGGCATACTTATGGTATTTCTTTCCCCTGTTTATTTTGGTTAGTGTAGAAATGCAACGTATCTGTGTGGAGAGTGCTGTATAGGGCTGGGGCTGTGTTGGAGCTGTGGTTCTGATGGATGTCCAGACTGAATGCAATGTTCCAGAGGAGGGACTGTAGACTGACTGGAGACTCCAGCCCTGTACTGGTCTGGGCCTAGTAAACACAGTAACGAGGAGAAGGAAATTCCAGCCCTGTACTGGTCTGGGCCTAGTAAACACAGTAAAGAGGAGAAGGAAATTCCAGCCCCGTGCTGGTCTGGGCCTAGTAAACACAGTAACGAGGAGAAGGAAATTCCAGCCCCGTGCTGGTCTGGGCCTAGTAAACACAGTAACGAGGAGAAGGAAATTCCAGCCCCGTACTGGTCTGGGCCTAGTAAACACAGTAACGAGGAGAAGGAAATTCCAGCCCCGTGCTGGTCTGGGCCTAGTAAACACAGTAACGAGGAGAAGGAAATTCCAGCCCTGTACTGGTCTGGGCCTAGTAAACACAGTAACGAGGAGAAGGAAATTCCAGCCCCGTGCTGGTCTGGGCCTAGTAAACACAGTAACGAGGAGAAGGAAATTCCAGCCCTGTACTGGTCTGGGCCTAGTAAACACAGTAACGAGGAGAAGGAAATTCCAGCCCTGTACTGGTCTGGGCCTAGTAAACACAGTAACGAGGAGAAGGAAATTCCAGCCCCGTGCTGGTCTGGGCCTAGTAAACACAGTAACGAGGAGAAGGAGACTCCAGCCCTGGCCCTGTAGTAAACACAGTGCAGAGGAGAAGGAGACTCCAGCCCTGGCCCTATAGTAAACACAGTAAAGAGGAAAAGGAAACTCCAGCCCTGGCCCTGTATTAAACACAGTGCAGAGGAGAAGACTCCAGCCCTGGCCCTATATTAAACAGTGCAGAGGAGAAGGAGACTCCAGCCCTGGCCCTGTAGGAAACACAGTGCAGAGGAGAAGGAGACTCCAGCCCTGTTCCTGTAGTAAACAGTGCAGAGGAGAAGGAGACTCCAGTCCTGGTCCTATATTAAACACAGTGCAGAGGAGGAGACTCCAGCCCCGACCCTGTAGTAAACACAGTGCAGAGGAGAAGGAGACTCCAGCCCTGGCCTTGGCCCTGTAGTAAACACAGTGCAGAGGAGAATGAGTCTCCAGCCCTGGCCCTGTAGTAAACACAGTGCAGAGGAGAATGAGTCTCCAGCCCTGGCCCTGTAGTAAACACTGCAGAGGAGAAGGAGACTCCAGCCCTGGCCCTGTAGTAAACACAGTGCAGAGGAGAAGGAGCCTCCAGCCCTGGCCCTGTAGTAAACACTGCAGAGGAGAAGGAGACTCCAGCCCTGGCCCTATATTAAACACAGTGCAGAGGAGAAGGAGACTCCAGTCCTGGCCCTATATTAAACACAGTGCAGAGGAGAAGGAGACTCCAGTCCTGGCCCTATAGTAAACAGTGCAGAGGAGAAGGAGACTCCAGCCCTGGCCCTATATTAAACACAGTGCAGAGGAGAAGGAGACTCCAGTCCTGGCCCTATAGTAAACACAGTGCAGAGGAGAAGGAGACTCCAGCCCTGGCCCTGTAGTAAACACAGTGCAGAGGAGGAGACTCCAGCCCTGGCCCTATATTAAACAGTGCAGAGGAGAAGGAGACTCCAGCCCTGGCCCTATAGTAAACACAGTGCAGAGGAGAAGGAGACTCCAGCCCTGTTCCTGTAGTAAACAGTATAGAGGAGAAGGAGACTCCAGCCCTGGACCTGTAGTAAACAGTATAGAGGAGAAGGAGACTCCAGCCCTGGCCCTGTAGTAAACAGTGCAGAGGAGAAGGAGACTCCAGTCCTGGCCCTGTAGTAAACAGTATAGAGGAGAAGGAGACTCCAGTCCTGGCCCTGTAGTAAACAGTGCAGAGGAGAAGGAGACTCCAGCCCTGGCCCTGTAGTAAACAGTGCAGAGGAGAAGGAGACTCCAGCCCTGGCCCTATATTAAACACGGTGCAGAGGAGCAGGAGTCTCCAGCCCTGGCCCTGTAGTAAACAGTGCAGAGGAGAAGGAGACTCCAGCCCTGGCCCTATATTAAACACGGTGCAGAGGAGCAGGAGTCTCCAGCCCTGGCCCTGTAGTAAACAGTGCAGAGGAGAAGGAGACTCCAGCCCTGGCCCTATAGTAAACAGTGCAGAGGAGAAGGAGACTCCAGCCCTGGCCCTGTAGTAAACAGTGCAGAGGAGAAGGAGACTCCAGCCCTGGCCCTATAGTAAACAGTGCAGAGGAGAAGGAGACTCCAGCCCTGGCCCTGTAGTAAACACAGTATAGAGGAGAAGGAGACTCCAGCCCTGGCCCTGTAGTAAACAGTATAGAGGAGAAGGAGACTCCAGTCCTGGCCCTGTAGTAAACAGTGCAGAGGAGAAGGAGACTCCAGCCCTGGCCCTGTAGTAAACAGTATAGAGGAGAAGGAGACTCCAGTCCTGGCCCTGTAGTAAACAGTGCAGAGGAGAAGGAGACTCCAGCCCTGGCCCTGTAGTAAACAGTGCAGAGGAGAAGGAGACTCCAGCCCTGGCCCTATATTAAACACGGTGCAGAGGAGCAGGAGTCTCCAGCCCTGGCCCTGTAGTAAACAGTGCAGAGGAGAAGGAGACTCCAGCCCTGGCCCTATATTAAACACGGTGCAGAGGAGCAGGAGTCTCCAGCCCTGGCCCTGTAGTAAACAGTGCAGAGGAGAAGGAGACTCCAGCCCTGGCCCTATAGTAAACAGTGCAGAGGAGAAGGAGACTCCAGCCCTGGCCCTGTAGTAAACAGTGCAGAGGAGAAGGAGACTCCAGCCCTGGCCCTATAGTAAACAGTGCAGAGGAGAAGGAGACTCCAGCCCTGGCCCTGTAGTAAACAGTGCAGAGGAGAAGGAGACTCCAGCCCTGGCCCTGTAGTAAACAGTGCAGAGGAGAAGGAGACTCCAGTCCTGGCCCTATATTAAACACAGTGCAGAGGAGAAGGAGACTCCAGTCCTGGCCCTATATTAAACACGGTGCAGAGGAGCAGGAGTCTCCAGCCCTGGCCCTGTAGTAAACAGTGCAGAGGAGAAGGAGACTCCAGTCCTGGCCCTACATTAAACACAGTGCAGAGGAGAAGGAGTCTCCAGCCCTGGCCCTGTAGTAAACACAGTGCAGAGGAGAATGAGTCTCCAGCCCTGGCCCTGTAGTAAACACAGTGCAGAGGAGAATGAGTCTCCAGCCCTGGCCCTGTAGTAAACACAGTGCAGAGGAGAATGAGTCTCCAGCCCTGGCCCTGTAGTAAACACAGTATAGAGGAGAAGGAGACTCCAGCCCTGGCCCTGTAGTAAACACAGTATAGAGGAGAAGGAGACTCCAGCCCTGGCCCTCTATTAAACACAGTGCAGAGGAGAAGGTGTCTCCAGCCCTGGACCTGTAGTAAACACAGTATAGAGGAGAAGGAGACTCCAGCCCTGGCCCTGTAGTAAACACAGTGCAGATGAGAATGAGTCTCCAGCCCTGGCCCTGTAGTAAACACAGTGCAGAGGAGAAGGAGACTCCAGCCCTGGCCCTGTAGTAAACACAGTATAGAGGAGAAGGAGACTCCAGCCCTGGCCCTGTAGTAAACACAGTGCAGAGGAGAATGAGTCTCCAGCCCTGGCCCTGTAGTTAACACAGTATAGAGGAGAAGGAGAATCCAGCCCTGGCCCTATATTAAACACAGTATAGAGGAGAATGAGTCTCCAGCCCTGGCCCTATAGTAAACACAGTGCAGAGGAGAAGGAGACTCCAGCCCCGACCCTGTAGTAAATACAGTGCAGAGGAGGAGACTCCAGCCCCGACCCTGTACTAAACACAGTGCAGAGGAGGAGACTCCAGCCCCGACCCTGTAGTAAACACAGCGCAGAGGAGGAGACTCCAGCCCCGACCCTGTAGTAAACACAGTGCAGAGGAGGAGACTCCAGCCCCGACCCTGTAGTAAACACAGTGCAGAGGAGGAGACTCCAGCCCCGACCCTGTAGTCAACACAGTGCAGAGGAGGAGACTCCAGCCCCGACCTTGTAGTAAACATGGTATAGAGGAGTGAATAAGGAGGAGGGGGAGTGAGGGTATATTACTGTATCAATGGGATAAACTTTAGACGTAGGTGATTAAATGGCAGCTTCATTATGGTATGGTATTAATTATTATATTTTGTTTAGTTCTGTGCACTTCTTGCTGAATTTGGAGTAAAGTTGCTTGGTCAACTGTCTGGGCTATCTTCACTCACAAGTCACGAGCATTCCCATCTCTCCTCAAACATGGCCCTTCTAACCCACTTTCACCACTCTTCTCATGGCACGCCATGGAAGACAGTTTTTGTCATGTATTTATTGACACAGCTAATATTGCAGCATATCACAGGCCTCACTCTTCTCCCCAGTTACTGGGGCTCCACTACCTGACACTCCATGTCTCCTCCGCCTCTGTACCCTCCAACCAGTCTCTGTGAATGAGCTCTGTGTTCCCCAGCCCAGTCAATTAGAAGCTAGTCAACAGCTCCAGGCCGGTTCCCTCGTGCTTTCACGCCTATAGTAGGACCTCTCCTCTTGCGTCTCTCTCTCTCTCGCTCTCTCTCTCTCTCTCTTTCTCCATCCATCCCTCCCTCTCTTTCTCTCTCTTTCTTCCCTCTCTGTCTCTCTTTCTCTCTCTCTCTCTCTCTCTCTCTCTCCTGCTGCTGAGGCCTGTGTAGGCTCCGTGGGGCCTCTCCTCTCCTGCTGTTGAGGCCTGTGGAGGGCCAGTGGGGCCTCTCCTCTCCTGCTGCTGAGGCCTGTGTAGGGCCAGTGGGGCCTCTCCTCTCCTGCTGTTGAGGCCTGTGTAGGGCCAGTGGGGCCTCTCCTCTCCTGCGGCCTGTGTAGGGCCAGTGGGGCCTCTCCTCTCCTGCTGCTGAGGCCTGTGTAGGGCCAGTGGGGCCTCTCCTCTCCTGCTGCTGAGGCCTGTGTAGGGCCAGTGGGGCCTCTCTTCTCCTGCTGCTGAGGCCTGTGTAGGGCCAGTGGGGCCTCTCCTCTCCTGCTGCTGAGGCCTGTGTAGGGCCAGTGGGGCCTCTCCTCTCCTGCGGCCTGTGTAGGGCCAGTGGGGCCTCTCCTCTCCTGCTGCTGAGGCCTGTGTAGGGCCAGTGGGGCCTCTCCTCTCCTGCTGCTGAGGCCTGTGTAGGGCCAGTGGGGCCTCTCCTCTCCTGCTGCTGAGGCCTGTGTTGGGCCAGTGGGGCCTCTCCTCTCCTGCTGCTGAGGCCTGTGTAGGGCCAGTGGGGCCTCTCTTCTCCTGCTGCTGAGGCCTGTGTAGGGCCAGTGGGGCCTCTCCTCTCCTGCTGCTGAGGCCTGTATAGGGCCAGTGAAACATACTCCTCACCTTTATGGTGTGAGGCCTGTAGACACTCTGTTATCCCTTTGTTCCACCTTTGACAGGTTGTCATTTTAAATAAGAATCTCTTGATTGACTTACCTGTATAAATAAATGGTAGATAAAATAAATTGGCAGCTCTCCTACAGTGCTGGCTGGCTCTGCCATGGGCCTGTCAACAGATGGTAGGAAAACCATCACAAGAGGGGTGAAACCTCTCTCTTTCGCTCTCTCTCTCTCTCTCTACCCCCAAGTCCCTTTGCTCAATACGTTGGACACGGCAAAACCCCTCTGGTTGTTGGGTTCTGAACAGCTGTAACACATGTCAGAGGAGTGGGCTGCCTGCATCACAATATAACTATTTCTCCCCTTAGAAAGCCATGGATATGAAACTCACCGCTCCATACACTTGGATTCAGGACATGTTTGACATGACAGGAGATTGTATGAATTATTTGCTCTGTAACCAGCCAAAGGCCTGACAACCTAGTTTTGGAGAGTTAAAATATTTATATGAAGTGAGCCAGGCAGGCAGCACAGAAGGGTGCTGTTGCCATCCTGTGAGTGTATCTGTTTGGAGGTATCAGACCAGACCACAAACCCAGAGATCATTACCCAGCCTGCCCCGCTCTCCCCTGCTATCAGCTCTGGGGTGTCTGCTACGGTTATGTCACATGTCAGGAAGACTTAGATCACACCAGGAAGGAAAGTGTGTATGTACAAATGGAAAGAGATAGGCCATCTCATCCTGGCCTGGCCTGTGGTATCTCAGATCGTCTGTCTGGGAGGATGTATTCCATTTGTCAGACTAATATCATCATCGGCGAATAGCATTACTTGTTGGTGTTAGAGTTTCAGAAGGTAGTAGAGCGTTACCTACAGCCAGAGGTAGAACATCTAAGAGTGGCTTGGCTATCACCACAAACTCTCTTCATACAAAACAGAGACACAAAGATCCATAAGCCGTTCAGAGGTGGTCCTCACCACATATTTATGAGGACATTCATGTTTAATCTGTGTTGACGAAGATAGTTGCACCTCCAGTGGCCCTCTGCAGCAGACAGGTGTATAAAAGCCTGTCTGTAGACTACCTCTGTGTGTCTGTCTGGTGGGCCAGGTCAGGTCTCCTAAAGCTCTGATGGAATGTCAGCAGAGTTGCTCTGTCCATCTGAGGCCTCACACACACACACACACACACACACACACACACACACACACACACACACACACACACACACACACACACACACACACACACACACACACACACACACACACACACACACACACACACACACACACACACACACACACACACACACACACCTCCACCCTCCTCTAATTCCACTCCTCTCCCCATCCGAGTCAGTGTCGGGGGCTGCAGAGAAGAAACATCCAGCTTTCTAATGTGTTCCAGTCATTCAGTGGAGCAGATAATCTGCCTTACCCTCTCTTACCCTCTGAGACCTACTCTGAATCTGTTGTTCACCTCTCCATCTCTCTATCTCCCCCTGGCATTGTTGACGTATCACTCTCCTCATGGTATGTGTGTGTGCATGTGCGTATGTGCGCACACATGTGTAGATGTGCATGCATGTGTATGTGTGTGTCCGTCCATAGATTTGTGTGGTGCGTGTGTTAAGTGGATAAGTGCATCAGAATACGTCTCAAGTGATTCAGTCAGCATACTCAATAGTACTGGGTTATGTTTTAATACAGAGTATGTTTTCTGTCATTAGGGTAATGTTTTAATACAGAGTATGTTTTCTGTCATTAGGGTTATGTTTTAATACAGAGTATGTTTTCTGTCATTAGGGTTATGTTTTAATACAGAGTATGTTTTCTGTCATTAGGGTAATGACAAAATGTGGGAAAGGGTAATGACAAAATGTGGAAAACAGTACCCTAATGACAGAAAACATACTCCTCCAGCGACGCCATCTAGTCCGGAGCCTCCAGCGACGCCCTCTAGTCCGGAGCCTCCAGCGACACCCTCTAGTCCGGAGCCTCCAGCGACGCCCTCTAGTCCGGAGCCTCCAGCGACACCCTCTAGTCCGGAGCCTCCAGCGACGGGCTTCAGTCCGGAGCTGCCAGAGTCTCCCTCCTGTCCGGAGCTGCCAGAGTCTCCCTCCTGTCCGGAGCAGCCAGAGTCTCCCTCCTGTCCGGAGCTGCCAGAGTCTCCCTCCTGTCCGGAGCTGCCAGAGTCTCCCTCCTGTCCGGAGCTGCCAGAGTCTCCCTCCTGTCCGGAGCTGCCAGAGTCTCCCTCCTGTCCGGAGGCAGCTGTCTGTCGTTATCTCTGATTGGGAATCATACTTAGGCAGCTTGTTTTTCCACCCTAGTTTGTGGGATGTTGTTTTTGCACAGTAGCTGTATAGCCCTGCAGAACTTTACGTTCGTTGATCTTTTGTTGTTTTTTGGTGTTCATTCTAAAATAAATTAAGATGTACACTTTCCACGCTGCGCTTTGGTCTCATTCCGACGACGGACTTAACAATTTGTAACAATTGTTGAAATCAATGGGTTACATAATGGTAATACAGTAGGCTCAGTCAGTCAAGCACTCTGTCACAGTCATGTACATTCCACTATATACACTCCACTATATACAGTACAGTATGTGTTTACCTCCGTTTCCTCTGCAGTATCTCAGGCCTACAGCACATTTGTTTTTTATTATTATCTCTGGTTGTAGTTGTTAATACTGGGTATTATACAATTTAAATGTTTTTTATTTATTTATTTACAACTCATGAATACTGTTAGTGATAACTAAGTTTTGTTCTCCTTTTATTTTACTCAGTGAATCTACCTTAGCCCTTCCTTTATCTATTTGCCATCAGGCAGAAATAACTGACAGTTTTTTTATTTTATAGATGTTTTTATTATTGGATTTTAAAACATACAATCCACTTGCAGTGAAGCCGCTCAACATTTACATTACATTTTGGTCATTTAACAGCACTCCCATCCAGAGCGACCCACAGGAGCAACCAGGGTCAAGTGCCCCGCTCAAGGGCACATCGATAGATCCCTTACACGGTCAACTCGGGGACCCAAACCAGTGACCTCTCGGACACTGATCCAACACTCCCAACCGCCAGGCTCTTGCCCCCCCCCAACCATCTGTGACTCCCCCCCACAGTCCCCACCTCAACCGCCTCTCAACCATCCAACACACCCTCTCGAAAACCTCTCCCTTCATTCCCCAAACCCATCCCATCACCACCCCCTCCGAGCCACCATCCCAGTCCAGCCCAATCGAACAGCTACCAATAAAAATTGAAAAATTGAAAAAAAGACAAGAACAAAGGAAAACAACAACAAAATAAGAATGTAAAACAAGAGACAACATGTTTGTGTGTGTTTGTGCGTGTGTGTGTGTTTGAATCGGAGTGTGTGTGTGTGTTTGAATCGGTGTGTGTGTGTGTGTGAGTTTGAATCGGTGTGTGTGTGTGTGTGTCTCAGGCAAACAGACATTGGATGTAACAACCTTCCTTTTTCGTGTCCTTTTAGTTGTTGGTATTTATTTGTTGGCCGTCATTTTACCCCTCACTCAGCTGCTTCACTCCCACTCATCTCCCGTTCCACATTCCAACCCTCGGTTTCCCTCATCCCATCCCACCTATCTCTGCTGGCCACCCTCTTCGGATGTTTACGCTAGCCTGTGAGGTTGAACATTTTTGAATTTATCTAATTGCGAGTACTTTTCTTAAGAGTATTAATATATTAGCGATTGACTGACCAGGTCTTTCTAAATCTCCCAACAAGGCTATTTCTAGGGTCAATTTTAGATTCACTGTATGCTTTTTCAGCCATTCCTGAACCTGAGACCAGAACCATAGTGGATAAGACATTTAAATGAGTATGTAACTATGTTAATTATGTAAACATGACCTGAAAGTGTGGTAATTTATATAATCATAATAAATGCCATTTGATTTACGGTCATTTGTGTTTATTCTTCTAGAGGAAGAGGAGATCACCAGGCTACAAATCAGCATGAGGAACATTTATCTGAGACGGGACAGAGAGGACAGGGTTAGACAAGGAACATCATCACACATACTGGGGATTACACGGATGGGTAAGGCAGAGAGAGAGACGCAGGACAGAGAGAGAGATGAGAAATAGAAAGGGTGCAGAGAGAAGAGAAAGAGAAAGAGAAAACAGAGTGGGAGAGAGAAAGAGAGAGGACCCAACCGGGGGAGATAAACAGTGATGGAGAATCAAATCTGGTTAAAAATGTCAGATGCCCTTGGCCAGTTGCAGGCTAGCAGCAGCTGACACCAGTGATCATCATTAGGTCAGAGAGACACACAGAGAGAGAGAGAGAGAGGCAGCCCAGCAGCACTCTGTTTAATAACATTAGCCATGGACCATGATGGCCAAATAGCATAGAGCAGACAGCTTTGTCCCAAGGTGTCAGAGAACAACACACCCTTCACTTTTTCACTGTCGACCACCATCTCATCTTCATATCTGTTGGTTATCTTGTTCTCCCAGTTTATCGTTGTTTGTAACCTTTCATCTGTGATGCATGATATACAAGAGACATATTATTGTGCTGATGTTATGACAGTTGAGTTGACTTAACATGTTGGCACACAGATCTCACATTGGAATTGAGACTTGAGGCAGACTGTCTCCATTCCAGAGCAGTGACATTGGAGAGCACCTATAGAGAACCGCAATCACCAACTTAGTGGTCGGAACTTTGAAGAGTTTTTCACCACACACGCAAGACGATATTTATGTGATATACTGTATATGTTAAAAGATCAAACGAAAGATGAGCTCATCACACTCTGAATGGTTCTGGTTCACTCACGCAAGCTACCATCACTTACTGTCATAGCAACAGGAAATGATGTCAAAGCAAGCCACAACAACGCACACCAGTCGGCCGGTTCACCTATTACTCAGATAGACTCAGATCGTCTGAGGCGTCATTGGCTTTTATGACTCCTTCAGATGTCTTCCTCCCTACATTGTTTCACTGTTAGAATAACAATATCTCTGTCAGACATAAACACAAAGGTACTGCCACTGTGTTAATGACTGTAGCTCTCTGACTCAGTCCTCTGAGATTGACCTCTCTCTCTCTCTCTTTATTTCTCCCTCTATCTCTCTTTCTTCCTCTCTCTCCATCTCTCTTTTTTTTCTCCCTCACATGCTTGTTTCTTACCCTCAGGGATCAGAGGGAGCACACAGAGTTTGTGACCATGGTGCCTTGTGAAAAGTTATTTATAGAGTTGTTTTATTCATCAGCTCTCAGAGCAGCAGAGCAGGGCTAGGACCCATGGCTGGAGCTAGGGCCGCTGGACTCCTCCCCATATGTCACACAATTTATTATTATTATTATTTATTCCCTGTTTGAGCATCTGCTCAGAATTCACTGACTATGGTCTCTCTTCCTGTCAGTCCTATTGATCATCGGTGTTGACGCTGTAGGCTAATGCCTTGGATAACTGGCATGCCAAATGTATTTGCATGCTCTATCAGTCAAATAATGTAAATTCTATTCTATTCCATTATTTTCTATTCTAACTGACTGACAGTCCAATACTGGTCAGTTTCTAACCCTTATAACATGTATGTTATCTCTCCTCGTCATCCTGCAGTAAGAGATTGTCCCCTAGCCCTGGTTGATAAACATGCAGTGTATCTGACAACAGTTGGTGGTATATGTCTCACCTCTGACCCCCTGCCCTCTCCTCTCTGGAACACTTTCTCCAGGCTAATCTCTAATGCCTCACAGGCTCCACTCTAATTCATTACTTCCATCTTCTTCTCTCAACCTGGACACATAAACAAGATGCACCGCTGACCCCCACAACATTGCCCCCCCATCACTACGCCTGCCATGTCCCCCTCAACACCTCCTGCATAGCCTCCCCAATCCAGACCCTCACAACATCCCGCCATTGTCCTCCTCAATGACCCTCACTGCTACTGTGGCAATGCTGGCCTGACATTTGAAGCTCCTCAATGCTATTGTATCTTCAGTTTCTACAGAGCAAGGGGCCAGCATGGTAACAATAGCTGTAGGTCGGAATAGTGTAGCACTATGAGTTATGGTGACTAGGGTTGAAAAAATACGGCAACTTTCCCAAGATTCCCAGGTTTTCCAGAACTCCTGGTTGGAGGATTCTGGATTTCCTGGTTTTTCCCTCCTGATTCCTGGATCTTCCAACAGGGATTTGGGGGAAAACTGGGGAATTTGTGGAAAGTTATCGGATTGTTGCAACCCTAATGGTGACAATATTTGTGTTGGTCTTTATTGCAACAGTGGAAATGCTGATGTGATATTTGAAGTACCTCCTCAATGCTATTGTGTCCCAATTGAAATAGACTCTATAGTGTAGAAGCATGGTGAACAATATCTGCAGGTCAGAGGATTGTAGAGCTCTGTGAGTTATGGTGACATTGAGAGAACTCCAGTCTATTAAGCCAAAGCAGGAGCTGTGATGGAGGTCTTTGCAAAGTGAACTTGAATAAAGATGACGGACTGCAGTGGTTTGGGAACAGGGAAATGTATGTTGCATAGTGCAAGGCCTAGGCTCCGGTAGTGGCTACAGTAAAAAGTGACCAGAATATGATATAAAGCAGGGGAATTTATTCTACCAATGTAAAGTAGAAGGGTTATGTATTTGGGGGTATATTACCTTGTGTTACCCTGGGTTGAGTGATCTTATCTGATGTCAGTGAGGTACCAGGTCATTCTCTTATTCGCTCATTTACAGCATTTAAACATGATTTGCTAAATAGTCATCATTACACAATCGTTAAACACAGGTGTCAAGGAATATGGCCAGGAGCCTTATATTGTTGAAACTCTTTACAGCAAGCAGACATGGGAAGTCTATGGCTGACGTGACATCACTACAAATGGGACATGATTCATTATATTGAGGTCCTGTAGGTATCTTTTAACCACCAGTTTTATTCATCTTGTTTTATCTATGGTAGATGTTAAAACGGCCAGCTTCAGTCAGCTCATTCTAGCCATCCCTTCTGGTTGTTCTAGTCGGGCAGCTTAGTCTCCCATTCAGAGGACCCCCACTTTTGTTAGTGTCTTATTGGTCAAGGCCATGCCAAATACTTATTACCACATCTCCTTCAGCCTATCAGTGGCCTTGATTCCCGGGACTTCAGTTTCAGTTAGTCTATGAACCCAGCACGCTGTGTGGTCAGAAACGTGCTTTCCCCATCCTGATGGGCTCCCGAGCGGCGCAGCGGTCTAAGGCACTGCATCTCAGTGCTAGAGGCATGACTACAGACCCTGGTTCAATTTCAGGCTGTTTTACAACCGGCCGTGATTAGGAGTCCCATAGGGTGGCGCACAATTGGCCCAGCGTCTTCCGGGTTAAGGTTTGGCCGGGGTAGGCCGTCATTGTAAATAAAAATGTATTCTTAAGTGACTTGCCTAGTTAAATAAAAGTAAAATAAATAAATAAATTAGCACTTCGACAGTTTTCCTTCCTGCTGAACTTTTCCTCCTGTGGACTGAATCCCTATATGTCTGATTTTACATTGTACGTGCATCTAAACGACCACATAGTTAATGTCAGTTCTCACTGGACATGATTCTCAGTTATCTGAACCATGAATGGTCAGATGTGTGTGTGTGTGATGTGTGTGTGAGTGTGGACATCTTCCATTAAACTCCCCTTAACCTGGACATCCGCCTTATCCTTGTTCTGATGAACATTCTGTAGTGGTTCTGTAGTGGCACCTAAGATTTCTTATTACATTCATGGTTCTTGGATTCTCTACAACCCTACCCCTATTTTAGATAACATCTGTGTTAGTTATATATAATATATGTTATATTTGGCTCATTTCATATCAGAGGGTGTTAGCTAACGAAGCATAGCAAGTTGATATATTCTGGGCACATATTCCCAGTTGATGGTGTAGCTATTGACTGTTGCTTACTTGATTCTCTCACACAATTTGTTATGTGGTATTTCATTCACAGTCCTGCCAGCAGCCTTCAGAGAACATTCCATAACTCTTAGGGAGTGAGAGATTTTTAATTAAAATGAAGACCGCTGGCTAAAGCGTAACATTATAGACGTCACAAATAGATACCGTCCCAAATGCCACCCTATTCCATATATAGTGCACTACTTTTGACCAAGCCCCATTTGGCTTTGGTGAAAAGTAGTGCACTATACAGGGAATAGGGTGCCATTTGGGACGTACACATAGTTTGTCCCTTAAAATGGAGCCCATCAACGCCTGCAGGACTCAGATTGCAGCCGATTCCTGCTTTTTGAAGAACTCGTTAATCACAGCTAGTCCTTAATTTAATGATCAACACCTATAGATTGATGCCGTCCAGAGGCTGCAGGATGTGGAGAAACCAGGGATTTCAATCGCTTCACTCGCGTGTCTAGGTTGTCATCTGTCCCGTTTCTGTATTATACAGTATATTGATATAACTAGGACCCACACATTTGCCATATTGGATTTTTTTATTGGTTACCTTTGAACCAAACCTGTTCTAAATAATTACCACTGACCTCTATATGTGAAGAACACAGGTCCTGTGTGTGTGTGTGTGTGTGTGTGTGTGTGTGTGTGTGTGTGTGTGTGCGTGCGTGCGTGCGTGCGTGCGTGCGTGCGTGCGTGCGTGCGTGCGTGCGTGAGTAACTGGTTACTCACCAGTGTGTGTGTGACAATAGTTTGCTTTTAGTCAAGGCCTGGGAGGTGTACCGTTTGTACCTTAGGTCACTGTTTTTGAGTGTACTGGGAGGCTTGATATAGGGTGTGTGGGGGGGATGTTGCCCCCTGGGCCGTTTAGAGGGGTGGGAGTGTCAAGGTGATGTTCATAAATCCCTCCTGGTAGGGCCAGAGCCTAATTGAAAAGGCTGGAGTTGGAGTGGGACCCCTGAACTGTGTCCCCTGGCCCCTCCCGACTGCCCCCCGGATATTCTGTCACAGCTCTGTGAAGAACAGTGTCGGGATTAAAGAACCATGTCAGGATTAAAGAACCGTGTCAGGATTAAAGAACAGTGTCAGGATTAAAGAACAGTGTCAGGATTAAAGAAGAGTGTCAGGGTTAAAGAACCGTGTCAGGATTAAAGAACCGTGTCATGATTAAATAATCGTGTCAGGGTTAAAGAACCGTGTCAGGATTAAAGAACCGTGTCAGGATTAAAGAACCGTGTCAGGATTAAAGAACAGTGTCAGGATTAAAGAACAGTGTCAGGATTAAAGAACAGTGTCAGGGTTAAAGAACAGTGTCAGGAATAAGGAACAGTGTCAGGATTAAAGAACCATGTCAGGATTAAAGAACAGTGTCAGGATTAAAGAACAGTGTCAGGATTAAAGAACCGTGTCAGGATTAAAGAACAGTGTCAGGATTAAAGAACAGTGTCAGGATTAAAGAACAGTGTCAGGATTAAAGAACAGTGTCAGGGTTAAAGAACCGTGTCAGGATTAAAGAACAGTGTCAGGATTAAAGAACCGTGTCAGGATTAAAGAACAGTGTCAGGGTTAAAGAACAGTGTCAGGGTTAAAGAACAGTGTCAGGATTAAGGAACAGTGTCAGGGTTAAAGAACAGTGTCAGGGTTAAAGAACCATGTCAGGGTTAGAGTGTCTGGATTAAAGAAGAGTGTCCGGATTAAAGTAGAGTGTTAAGATTATAGAACAGTGTCAGGGTTAAAGAACAGTGTCAGGGTTAAAGTAGAGTGTCCGGATTAAAGAAGAGTGTCAGGATTAAAGAACAGTGCCAAGGTTAAAGTAGAGTGTCAGGATTAAAGAACAGTGTCAGGATTAAAGAAGAGTGTCAAGATTAAAGTAGAGTGTCCGGATTAAAGTAGAGTGTCCAGATTAAAGATGAGTGTCAGGGTTAAAGAAGAGTGTCAGGGTTAAAGAAGAGTGTCCGGATTAAAGTAGAGTGTTAAGATTAAAGAAGAGTGTCAGGGTTAAAGAAGAGTGTCAGGGTTAATGTAGAGTGTCCAGATTAAAGAAGAGTGTCAGGGTTAAAGAAGAGTGTCAGGGTTAAAGAAGGGGGTACTGATTAAAGAAAAGTGTCAGTGTTAAAGAACAGTGTCAGGGTTAAAGAACAGTGTTAGGGTTAAAGAAGAGTGTCCGGATTAAAATAGTGTGTCCGGATTAAAGAAGAGTGTCCGGATTAAAATAGAGTGTCCAGATTAAAGAAGAGTGTCAGGGTTAAAGAAGAGTGTCCGGATTAAAGTAGAGTGTCCAGATTAAACAAGAGTGTCAGGGTTAAAGAAGAGTGTCCGGATTAAAATAGAGTGTCCAGATTAAACAAGAGTGTCAGGGTTAAAGAAGAGTGTCCGGATTAAAATAGAGTGTCCAGATTAAACAAGAGTGTCAGGGTTAAAGAAGAGTGTCCGGATTAAAGTAGAGTGTCCAGAT
This sequence comes from Salvelinus namaycush, assembly GCF_016432855.1. Taxonomy (NCBI): domain Eukaryota; kingdom Metazoa; phylum Chordata; class Actinopteri; order Salmoniformes; family Salmonidae; genus Salvelinus; species Salvelinus namaycush. Next base: position 71,442,796 of record NC_052307.1, read on the forward strand.
TAAACAAGAGTGTCAGGGTTAAAGAAGAGTGTCCGGATTAAAGTAGAGTGTCCGGATTAAAGAAGAGTGTCCGGGTTAATGAACAGTGTCAGGGTTAAAGAAGAGTGTCAGGATTAATGAAAAGTGTCAGGATTAAAAAACAGTGTCAGGGTTAAAGAACCGTGTCAGGATTAAAGAACCGTGTCAGGATTAAAGAATCGTGTCAGGGTTAAAGAACCGTGTCAGGATTAAAGAACCGTGTCAGGATTAAAGAACAGTGTCAGGATTAAAGAACAGTGTCAGGGTTAAAGAACAGTGTCAGGGTTAAAGAACCGTGTCTGGATTAAAGAACAGTGTCAGGATTAAAGAACAGTGTCAGGATTAAAGAACAGTGTCAGGATTAAAGAACAGTGTCAGGGTTAAAGAACCGTGTCAGGATTAAAGAACAGTGTCAGGGTTAAAGAACAGTGTCAGGGTTAAAGAACAGTGTCAGGATTAAAGAACAGTGTCAGGATTAAAGAACAGTGTCAGGGTTAAAGAACAGTGTCAGGGTTAAAGAACCATGTCAGGGTTAAAGTAGAGTGTCCGGATTAAAGAAGAGTGTCAGGGTTAAAGTAGAGTGTCTGGATTAAAGAAGAGTGTCAGGGTTAAAGTAGAGTGTCCGGATTAAAGAAGAGTGTCAGGATTAAAGAACAGTGCCAAGGTTAAAGTAGAGTGTCAGGATTAAAGAACAGTGTCAGGATTAAAGAACAGTGTCAAGGTTAAAGTAGAGTGTCCGGATTAAAGTAGAGTGTCCAGATTAAAGAAGAGTGTCAGGGTTAAAGAAGAGTGTCAGGGTTAAAGTAGAGTGTCCGGATTAAAGAAGAGTGTCAGGATTAAAGAACAGTGCCAAGGTTAAAGTAGAGTGTCAGGATTAAAGAACAGTGTCAGGATTAAAGAACAGTGTCAAGGTTAAAGTAGAGTGTCTGGATTAAAGTAGAGTGTCCAGATCAAAGATGAGTGTCAGGGTTAAAGAAGAGTGTCAGGGTTAAAGAAGAGTGTCAGGGTTAAAATAGAGTGTCCGGATTAAAGAAGAGTGTCCGGATTAAAGTAGAGTGTTAAGATTAAAGAAGAGTGTCAGGGTTAAAGAAGAGTGTCAGGGTTAATGTAGAGTGTCCAGATTAAAGAAGAGTGTCAGGGTTAAAGAAGAGTGTCAGGGTTAAAGAAGGGGGTACGGATTAAAGAAAAGTGTCAGGGTTAAAGAACAGTGTCAGGGTTAAAGAAGAGTGTCAGGGTTAAAGTAGAGTGTCCGGATTAAAGAACAGTGTCCGGGTTAAAGAACAGTGTCAGGGTTAAAGAAGAGTGTCTGGATTAAAGAAGAGTGTCAGGGTTAAAGAAGAGTGTCAGGGTTAAAATAGAGTGTCAAGGTTAAAATAGAGTGTCCGGATTAAAGAAGGGTGTCCGGATTAAAGAAGAGTGTCCGGATTAAAGTAGAGTGTTAAGATTAAAGTAGAGTGTCAGGATTAAAGTAGAGCGCTAAGATTAAAGAAGAGTGTCAGGGTTAAAGAAGAGTGTCAGGGTTAATGTAGAGTGTCCAGATTAAAGAAGAGTGTCAGGGTTAAAGAAGAGTGTCAGGGTTAAAGAAGGGGGTACTGATTAAAGAAAAGTGTCAGTGTTAAAGAACAGTGTCAGGGTTAAAGAACAGTGTCAGGGTTAAAGAAGAGTGTCCGGATTAAAATAGAGTGTCCGGATTAAAGAAGAGTGTCCGGATTAAAGTAGAGTGTCCAGATTAAACAAGAATGTCAGGGTTTAAGAAGAGTGGTGCCCGGATTAAAGTAGAGTGTCCGGATTAAAGAAGAGTGTCGGGTTAATGAACAGTGTCAGGGGTAAAGAAGAGTGTCAGGATTAATGAACAGTGTCAGGATTAAAGAACAGTGTCAGGGTTAAAGAACCGTGTCAGGATTAAGAACCGTGCAGGATTAAAAAATCGTGTCAGGGTTAAAGAACGTGTCAGGATTAAAGAACCGTGTCAGATTAAAGAGTGTCAGGATTGAAGAACAGTGTCAGGATTAAAGAACAATGTCAGGGTTAAAGAACAGTGTCAGGGTTAAAGAACAATGTCAGGATTAAAGAACAGTGTCAGGATTAAAGAACCGTGTCAGGATTAAAGAACAGTGTCAGGATTAATGAACAGTGTCAGTGTTAAAGAACCGTGTCAGGATTAAAGAACAGTGTCAGGGTTAAAGAACAGTGTCAGGGTTAAAGAACAGTGTCAGGATTAAAGAACAGTGTCAGGATTAAAGAACAGGGTCAGGGTTAAAGAACAGTGTAAGGTTAAGACCATGTCAGGGTTAGAGTGTCTGGGATTAAAGAAGAGTGTCGGGGTTAAAGTAGAGTGTCCGGATTAAAGAAGAGTGTCAGGATTAAAGAACAGTGTCCGGGTTAAAGAACAGTGTCAGGGTTAAAGAAGAGTGTCTGGATTAAAGAAGAGTGTCAGGGTTAAAGAAGAGTGTCAGGTTAAAATAGAGTGTCAGGTTAAATAGAGTGTCCGGATTAAAGAAGGGTGTCCGGATTAAAGAAGAGTGTCCGGATTAAAGTAGAGTGTTAAGATTAAAGTAGAGTGTCAGGATTAAAGTAGAGCGCTAAGATTAAGAAGGTGTCAGGGTTAAAGAAGAGTGTCAGGGTTAATGTAGAGTGTCCAGATTAAAGAAGAGTGTCAGGGTTAAAGAAGATGTCAGGGTTAAAGAAGGGGTACTGATTAAGAAAAGTGTCAGTGTTAAAGAACAGTGTCAGGGTTAAAGAACAGTGTTAGGGTAAAGAAGAGTGTCCGGATTAAAATAGAGTGTCCGGATTAAAGAAGAGTGTCCGGATTAAATAGAGTGTCCAGATTAAACAGAATGTCAGGGTTAAAGAAGAGTGTCGGATTAAAGTAGAGTGTCCGGATTAAAGAAGAGTGTCCGGGTTAATGAACAGTGTCAGGGTTAAAGAAGAGTGTCAGGATTAATGAACAGTGTCAGGATTAAAGAACAGTGTCAGGGTTAAAGAACCGTGATAGGATTAAAGAACCGTGTCAGGATTAAAGAATCGTGTCAGGGTTAAAGAACCGTGTCAGGATTAATGAACCGTGTCAGGATTAAAGAACAGTGTCAGGATTAAAGAACAGTGTCAGGATTAAAGAACATGTCAGGTTAAAGAACAGTGCAGGGTTAAAGAACGTGTCAGGATTAAGAACAATGTCAGGATTAAAGAACAGTGTCAGGATTAAAGAACAGTGTCAGATTAAAGAACAGTGCAGGGTAAGAACGTGTAGGATTAAAGAACAGTGTCAGGGTTAAAGAACAGTGTCAGGGTTAAAGAACAGTGTCAGGATTAAAGAACAGTGTCAGGATTAAAGAACCATGTCAGGGTTAGAGTGTCTGGGATTAAAGAAGAGTATCGGGGTTAAAGTAGAGTGTCCGGATTAAAGAAGAGTGTCAGGATTAAAGAACAGTGTCCGGGTTAAAGAAGAGTGTCTGGATTAAAGAAGAGTGTCAGGATTAAAGAAGAGTGTCAGGATTAAAGAACAGTGTCAGGGTTAAAGAAGAGTGTCTGGATTAAAGAAGAGTGTCAGGGTTAAAGAAGAGTGTCAGGGTTAAAATAGAGTGTCAAGGTTAAATAGAGTGTCGGATTAAAGAAGGGTGTCCGGATTAAAGAAGAGTGTCCGGATTAAAGTAGAGTGTTAAGATTAAAGTAGATTGTCAGGATTAAAGTAGAGCGCTAAGATTAAAGAAGAGTGTCAGGGTTAAAGAAGAGTGTCAGGGTTAAAGAAGGGGGTACTGATTAAAGAAAAGTGTCAGTGTTAAAGAACAGTGTCAGGGTTAAAGAACAGTGTTAGGGTTAAAGAAGAGTGTCCGGATTAAAATAGAGTGTCCAGATTAAACAAGAGTGTCAGGGTTAAAGAAGAGTGTCCGGATTAAAGTAGAGTGTCCGGATTAAAGAAGAGTGTCCGGGTTAATGAACAGTGTCAGGGTTAAAGAAGAGTGTCAGGATTAATGAACAGTGTCAGGATTAAAGAACAGTGTCGGGTTAAAGAAACCGTGTCAGGATTAAAGAACCGTGTCAGGATTAAGAATCGTGTCAGGGTTAAAGAACCGTGTCAAGATTAAAGAACCGTGTCAGGATTAAAGAACAGTGTCAGGATTAAAGAACAGTGTCAGGATTAAAGAACAATGTCAGGGTTAAAGAACAGTGTCAGGGTTAAAGAACAGTGTCAGGGTTAAAGAACAGTGTCAGGATTAAAGAACAGTGTCAGGATTAAAGAACAGTGTCAGGATTAAAGAACAGTGTCAGGATTAAAGAACAGTGTCAGGGTTAAAGAACAGTGTCAGGATTAAAGAACAGTGTCAGGATTAAAGACAGTGTCAGGATTAAAGAACAGTGTCAGGATTAAAGAAAACGTGTCAGGATTAAAGAACAGTGTCAGGATTAAAGAACAGTGTCAGGATTAAAGAACAGTGTCAGGGTAAAGAACAGTGTCAGGGTTAAAGAACCATGTCAGGGTTAGAGTGTCTGGATTAAAGGAGGGGGGTTAAAGTAGAGTGTCCGGATTAAAGAAGAGTGTCAGGATAAAGAACAGTGCCAAGGTTAAAGTAGAGTGTCAGGATTAAAGAACAGTGTCAGGATTAAAGAACAGTGTCAAGGTTAAAGTAGAGTGTCCGGATTAAAGTAGAGTGTCCAGATTAAAGAAGAGTGTCAGGGTTAAAGAACAGTGTCAGGATTAAAGAACCGTGTCAGGATTAAAGAACAGTGTCAGGATTAAAGAACAGTGTCAGGATTAAAGAACAGTGTCAGGGTTAAAGAACAGTGTCAGGGTTAAAGAACCATGTCAGGGTTAGAGTGTCTGGGATTAAAGAAGAGTGTCGGGGTTAAAGTAGAGTGTCCGGATTAAAGAAAAGTGTCAGGATTAAAGAACAGTGTCCGGGTTAAAGAACAGTGTCAGGGTTAAAGAAGAGTGTCTGGATTAAAGAAGAGTGTCAGGGTTAAAGAAGAGTGTCAGGGTTAAAATAGAGTGTCCGGGTTAAAATAGAGTGTCCGGATTAAAGAAGGGTGTCCGAATTAAAGAAGAGTGTCCGGATTAAAGTAGAGTGTTAAGATTAAAGTAGAGTGTCAGGATTAAAGTAGAGCGCTAAGATTAAAGAAGAGTGTCAGGGTTAAAGAAGAGTGTCAGGGTAATGTAGAGTGTCCAGATTAAAGAAGAGTGTCAGGTTAAAGAAGAGTGTCAGGGTTAAAGAAGGGGGTACTGATTAAAGAAAAGTGTCAGTGTAAAGAACAGTGTCAGGGTTAAAGAACAGTGTTAGGGTTAAAGAAGAGTGTCCGGATTAAAATAGAGTGTCCGGATTAAAGAAGAGTGTCCGGATTAAAGTAGAGTGTCCAGATTAAACAAGAATGTCAGGGTTAAAGAAGAGTGTCCGGATTAAAGTAGAGTGTCCGGATTAAAGAAGAGTGTCCGGGTTAATGAACAGTGTCAGGGTTAAAGAAGAGTGTCAGGATTAATGAACAGTGTCAGGATTAAAGAACAGTGTCAGGGTTAAAGAACCGTGTCAGGATTAAAGAACCGTGTCAGGATTAAAGAATCGTGTCAGGGTTAAAGAACCGTGTCAGGATTAAAGAACCGTGTCAGGATTAAAGAACAGTGTCAGGATTAAAGAACAGTGTCAGGATTAAAGAACAATGTCAGGGTTAAAGAACAGTGTCAGGGTTAAAGAACCGTGTCAGGATTAAAGAACAGTGTCAGGATTAAAGAACAGTGTCAGGATTAAAGAACAGTGTCAGGATTAAAGAACAGTGTCAGGGTTAAAGAACCGTGTCAGGATTAAAGAACAGTGTCAGGGTTAAAGAACAGTGTCAGGGTTAAAGAACCATGTCAGGGTTAGAGTGTCTGGGATTAAAGAAGAGTGTCGGGGTTAAAGTAGAGTGTCCGGATTAAAGAAGAGTGTCAGGATTAAAGAACAGTGCCAAGGTTAAAGTACAGTGTCAGGATTAAAGAACAGTGTCAAGGTTAAAGAAGAGTGTCAGGGTTAAAGTAGAGTGTCCGGATTAAAGAACAGTGCCAAGGTTAAAGTAGAGTGTCAGGATTAAAGAACAGTGTCAGGATTAAAGAACAGTGTCAAGGTTAAAGTAGAGTGTCCTGATTAAAGTAGAGTGTCCAGATCAAAGAAGAGTGTCAGGGTTAAAGAAGAGTGTCAGGGTTAAAGAAGAGTGTCAGGGTTAAAGTAGAGTGTCCGGATTAAAGAAGAGTGTCCGGATTAAAGTAGAGTGTTAAGATTAAAGAAGAGTGTCAGGGTTAAAGAAGAGTGTCAGGGTTAATGTAGAGTGTCCAGATTAAAGAAGCGTGTCAGGGTTAAAGAAGAGTGTCAGGGTTAAAGAAGGGGGTACGGATTAAAGAACCGTGTCAGGATTAAAGATCAGTGTCAGGGTTAAAGAACCGTGTCAGGATTAAAGAACAGTGTCAGGGTTAAAGAACAGTGTCAGGGTTAAAGAACAGTGTCAGGATTAAAGAACAGTGTCAGGATTAAAGAACAGTGTCAGGGTTAAAGAACAGTGTCAGGGTTAAAGAACCATGTCAGGGTTAGAGTGTCTGGGATTAAAGAAGAGTGTCGGGGTTAAAGTAGAGTGTCCGGATTAAAGAACAGTGTCAGGATTAAAGAACAGTGCCAAGGTTAAAGTAGAGTGTCAGGATTAAAGAACAGTGTCAGGATTAAAGAACAGTGTCAAGGTTAAAGTAGAGTGTCCGGATTAAAGTAGAGTGTCCAGATTAAAGAAGAGTGTCAGGGTTAAAGAAGAGTGTCAGGGTTAAAGTAGAGTGTCCGGATTAAAGAACAGTGCCAAGGTTAAAGTAGAGTGTCAGGATTAAAGAACAGTGTCAGGATTAAAGAACAGTGTCAAGGTTAAAGTAGAGTGTCCGGATTAAAGTAGAGTGTCCAGATCAAAGAAGAGTGTCAGGATTAAAGAAGAGTGTCAGGGTTAAAGTAGAGTGTCCGGATTAAAGAAGAGTGTCCGGATTAAAGTAGAGTGTTAAGATTAAAGAAGAGTGTCAGGGTTAAAGAAGAGTGTCAGGGTTAATGTAGAGTGTCAGATTAAAGAAGAGTGTCAGGGTTAAAGAAGAGTGTCAGGGTAAAGAAGGGGGTAATTAAGAAAAGTGTCAGGGTGTTTTTTTTAAAGAACAGTGTCAGGGTTAAAGAAGAGTGTCAGGGTTAAAGAAGAGTGTCCGGATTAAAATAGAGTGTCCGGATTAAAGAAGAGTGTCCGGATTAAAGAAGAGTGTCAGGGTTAAAGAAGAGTGTCCGGATTAAAGTAGAGTGTCCGGATTAAAGAACAGTGTCCGGGTTAAAGAACAGTGTCAGGGTTAAAGAAGAGTGTCTGGATTAAAGAAGAGTGTCAGGGTTAAAGAAGAGTGTCAGGGTTAAAATAGAGTGTCAAGGTTAAAATAGAGTGTCCGGATTAAAGAAGGGTGTCCGGATTAAAGAAGAGTGTCCGGATTAAAGTAGAGTGTTAAGATTAATGTAGAGTGTCAGGATTAAAGTAGAGCGCTAAGATTAAACAGCAGTGTCTGTCTGTCTGTTTTTCTGTCTGTCTGTGTTTAGCCTTTTAGGAACGTTTTTAAAGCTCCATCTTGGCGGCAGGTAGTCTAGTGCTTAAGAGTGTTGGGCCAGTAACCGAAAGCCGGCAAATTGGAAAAATCTGCCGTTTTGCCCTTGAGCAAGGCAGTTAACCCCCAACAATTGCTCCCCAGGTGCCGATGATGTCGATTAAGGCAACCCCCCGAACCGCTCTGATTCAGCGGTTAAATTCATGAATGCAGCATGCTTACCTCTCACAGAGTAACCATATCCTCCGTACTCTTCACATTGTACTCACAGAGTAACCATATCCTCCGTACTCTTCACATTGTACTCACAGAGTAACCATATCCTCTGTACTCTTCACATTGTACTCACAGAGTAACCATATCCTCTGTACTCTTCACATTGTACTCACAGAGTAACCATATCCTCTGTACTCTTCACATTGTACTCACAGAGTAACCATATCCTCTGTACTCTTCACATTGTACTCACAGAGTAACCATATCCTCTTTACTCTTCACATTGTACTCACAGAGTAACCATATCCTCCGTACTCTTCACATTGTACTCACAGAGTAACCATATCCTCTGTACTCTTCACATTGTACTCACAGAATAACCATATCCTCCGTACTCTTCACATTGTACTCACAGAGTAACCATATCCTCTGTACCCTTCACATTGTACTCACCGAGTAACCATATCCTCTGTACTCTTCACATTGTACTCACAGAGTAACCATATCCTCTGTACTCTTCACATTGTACTCACAGAGTAACCATATCCTCTGTACTCTTCACATTGTACTCACAGAGTAACCATATCCTCTGTACTCTTCACATTGTACTCACAGAGTAACCATATCCTCTGTACTCTTCACATTGTACTCACAGAGTAACCATATCCTACGTACTCTTCACATTGTACTCACAGAGTAACCATATCCTCTGTACTCTTCACATTGTACTCACAGAGTAACCATATCCTCTGTACTCTTCACATTGTACTCACAGAGTAACCATATCCTCTGTACTCTTCACATTGTACTCACAGAGTAACCATATCCTCTGTACTCTTCACATTGTACTCACAGAGTAACCATATCCTCCGTACGCTTCACATTGTACTCACAGAGTAACCATATCCTCTGTACTCTTCACATTGTACTCACAGAGTAACCATATCCTCCGTACTCTTCACATTGTACTCACAGAGTAACCATATCCTCTGTACTCTTCACATTGTACTCACAGAGTAACCATATCCTCTGTACTCTTCACATTGTACTTACAGAGTAACCATATCCTCTGTACTCTTCACATTGTACTCACAGAGTAACCATATCCTCTGTACTCTTCACATTGTACTCACAGAGTAACCATATCCTCCGTAATCTTCACATTGTACTCACAGAGTAACCATATCCTCCTTATCCTTCACATTGTACTCACAGAGTAACCATATCCTCTGTACTCTTCACATTGTACTCACAGAGTAACCATATCCTCTGTACTCTTCACATTGTACTCACAGAGTAACCATATCCTCTGTACTCTTCACATTGTACTCACAGAGTAACCATGTCCTCCGTACTCTTCACATTGTACTCACAGAGTAACCATATCCTCCGTACCCTTCACATTGTACTCACAGAGTAACCATATCCTCTGTACTCTTCACATTATACTCACAGAGTAACCATATCCTCTGTACTCTTCACATTGTACTCACAGAGTAACCATATCCTCTGTACTCTTCACATTGTACTCACAGAGTAACCATATCCTCTGTACTCTTCACATTGTACTCACAGAGTAACCATATCCTCTGTACTCTTCACATTGTACTCACAGAGTAACCATATCCTCTGTACTCTTCACATTGTACTCACAGAGTAACCATATCCTCTGTACTCTTCACATTGTACTCACAGAGTAACCATATCCTCTGTACTCTTCACATTGTACTCACAGAGTAACCATATCCTCTGTACTCTTCACATTGTACTCACAGATGACACATAGCCAGCTTTTGAAGGAGAACAGTAAGCCGAGTGCCCACTCGGCAAGAAAGGACTGAATATGTCATTTCACACCCAGAAGGAAATCCACACTGGGTGGCCATTGTGCCAGAGTCAGCCAGACAATAGGTAGGAGGTGGTTAAACATAATTTTGACATGTACACTGAGCTTATGACAGGGACAGTTTTACTGCTGCTGCCGGAGGTAATGTGATGGGAGAGAGATCTCTGATGTTACAGTACTTTTACCCTCTGAGGAGCAGGACCTGATGAGGATATTGTCCTCTCCCTCTCTTTCTCTCATTCTCTTTCTTTTTCTAATTATCTTGCTCTCTCTCTTTTCCCCTCTCTCTTTTTTATATCTCACACTCCATTTTACTCTCTCTCTCTCTCCCTCTCTCTCTCTCTCTCTCTCTCTCTCTACCTCTCTCTATCTCTCTCTCCCTCTACCTCTCTCTCCCTCTACCTCTCTCCCTCTTATCCCTCCTCACTCTCTCTACCTCCTCCTTATCTCTCTCTCTCTCTCCCTCTCTTTCTCTCTCTCTCCTTCTCTTTAACTCTCTGCCCCAAGCGTGCCTCTCTGTATCCCCATTTCAGGAAGGCAGGTGTCGATCAACCTCCCCTCCTCTCACGTCTCCTCCCCTCCCCCTGCTAACCCTAAGCCTGACATAACTGCAATTTTTGCTTTGTCACTATGTCACCCTTCTGCTTCAAGTGAGATGATTCCTCCCTCTTTTCCTCCCACTCCTCCTCTCTTCTCACTATGGCTCTCAGCTTTTTGACCATTCATAGGTGTGAAGTGCTGATGTCCACCTGGGGACAGACCTGGAACAGAGCAGAGCAGCTGTGGTAGTGTTGAGGTGGTGTGGTGGTGGTGCAGAGCAGAGCAGCAGTTGGGTTGGCTTTAGTGGTGGGGGGGGGGGGGGGGGGGGGGGGCATAGTGCCTGATGGCTATTTGGACGGCTGGTTGGACGACTGGGTGTCTTGGAGGTGTAACAGAAACAATCCCATTAAGGGGTGGATCGCCTTTCACACAGATTACTGAGCATCTGTTAGTCCTACTGGAGGGCCAGGGGCAAGGTCCCCACAGGGCCGGTCATGGCTCCCCTGTTTCCCTCCACTCCCCAGGGACACATAGAGAGGGCTGGTCAGGGACCCCTGGAGCTGCTGACAGAAAATGGACAGACTGTAATGTTTGATCAGAGACCATGACAAGCAGATTATAATGTTTTGAGACAAGTCCAGTTTATTCAATTTTACAGTACATTTTGGATGAATAATCAATTATACAGAGATATTTATCCTTCCATTTTTCTTCACCAGGTCTGTAATAATGACAACAAGGACAACACAAGACTATTGTGCATGTCAGAGAGTATAACCTGAACTTTACTGTATATCTTCCTTATGAACACATACTGTAGAAATAAAAACCAAGAGGTCCTCCCTCCTCAGTTTGTCCAGTAATGGATTGTCCTCTGGATGACAGGATCATTGGATCATTCCTTTTCAGCATATCTTTGACACATGTACATTTTCTCACCAGGTGTCATGTCTATCTTGTCACCCAAAAATATCAACAGCTCTATGAGAGCTTCGGCCATAGACTATAGAGGGGAAGGAATAGAACTGACCAGTTCAAGTGTTACACACTGATCCCATCTGTGTTCAGAGTGCCGCATACACAAACACACACACACACACACACACACACACACAGGTACAAACCAGTGAGTGACATAAAGGAGCAGCAGAGATGGCACGGAGATGAAACGGAGATGACATGGACACAGTGCCATCAAATGATGGTTAACTGAGTAAGTGTAAATGGTAAATGACGGACGCACATCACGTCACACAAAGCATTGCCACCTGCTGTTCCAATGGGCTAATGCTAACGACACACTACTACAATCTAAAATTAAAAAGGGTTCTGCGGCCATAGGAGAACCGGTTTTGGTTCCAGGTAGGACTCTTTTAGGATTCCATGTAGAACCTTCTGTGGAAAGGGAGGGTTCTACATGGAACCCCAAATAATTCTACCTGGAACCAAAATGGGTTCTTCAAAGGGTCCTCCTATGGGGACAGTCAAATAACCCTTTTTGGTATTAGATAGTAGTAGTGTGTGGTTAGCATTAGCCCATTGGAACAGCAGGTGGCAATGCTTTGTGTGACGTGATGTGCGTCCGTCACGGCTGAGGTGCGGAGGTGGGAGGACAGACAGTGTCAAAGGGCTGCAGTCTCTAATTAGGTGAGGCGGGACAGTGTGTGTTTCTTCCTATAGGCTCAGTGTTATTGTGTTATTGTGTTCTCCTCTCTGTGGGGCTGGGGCTCTGTGTGTGTCTCTGTCTGTGTGTGATGTCGCCTCTCCTCCCTGGGTGAAAGGTGAGAACTCTGAGAAAGCATTCTGGTCTGCTAGAGAGACCTGACTTGTTCTGCATGCTTGACTTGGGCAGGGAGGGAGAGGAGAGGGGGGAGACAGAAGGGGGAAGGATAGGGTGAGAGAGGGAGAAAGGAAAGCAGGGGGGGGGGAAACAGAGAGAGTACAAGGACGACAGAGAGACAGGACAGCGAGTGGAAGAAGGAGGTAGGTAGAAAGAATAACGAGATAGGGAAAGAAATAAACAGCGGGATTGAGGAAAGGAGAAGCACAGATAAACAGAGAGAGAGAGGAAGAGACAGAGGGACAGAGGGAGACAGATAGACAGACGGAGACAGAGCAAGAGTGACAGGGAGAGACAGATAGACAGAGGGAGAGAGGGAAGAGACAGATAGAGAGGGAAGAGACAGATAAAGAGGGAAGAGAGAGAAAGAGAAGAGAGTTAGAGAGAGAGGAGACAGAGAGAGAGGAGAGACAGATAGAGAGAGGGAAGAGACAGATTGATAGAGAGAAGAGACAGATAGACAGAGAAAGTTAGAGAGAGAGAGAAGAGACAGATAGACAGAGACAGTTAGAGAGAGAGAGGGAGAGAGAGAGAGAGAGAGATAGAGAGAGATAGAGAAGAGACAGATAGAGAGAAGAGACAGAGAGATAGAGAGAAGAGACATATAAAGAGGGAAGAGACAGATAGAGAGGGAAGAGACAGATAGAGAGAAGAGACAGATAGACAGAGACAGTTAGAGAGAGAGAGAGACATATAAAGAGAGAAGAGACAGATAGAGAGGGAAGAGACAGATAGAGAGAGGGAAGAGACAGATAAAGAGGGAAGAGAGATAGAGAGGGAAGAGACAGATAGAGAGAGAGAAAAGACAGATAGAGGGAAGAGACAGATTGATAGAGATAAGAGACAGATTCATAGAGAGAAGAGACAGATAGACAGAGGGAGAGACAGATAGACAGAGGGAGAGGCAGAGACAGATAGACAGAGGGAGAGAGAAGAAGAGAGGGCTGAAGCCAGTGTCTGGTCTGGTCTGGCGTAGTAGTAGTAGTAGTAGTATCTGTTTCAGAGGTGCATCCTCTCATGTCACTGGATACAAGAGGAGTGAGCAGAGAAGAGATGAGAACTAAGATAAGAACATCTCCACCTGTAAACATCTTCAGTCTCCACCCCTTACTTATACCCACCACCCACTCTCCACACAGATACTGATCTCAGCTTGAGAATTAAGAGATATTCATACAACATTATTACAGGAACACTGCATTCGGGAAGTATTCAGACCCCTTGAACTCCACATTTTGTTAGGTTACAGCCTTATTCTAAAATTGATTAATTGATTTTCCATCATCAATCTACACACAATACCCCATAATGGCAAAGCAAAAACAAGTTTTCAGAAGATGAAATATCACATTTACATAAGTATTCAGACTCTGTTGAAGCACCTTTGGCAGCGATTACAGCCTTGAGTCTTCTTGGGTATGATGCTCAAGCTTGGCACACCTGTATTCTTCTCTGCAGATCCTCTCAAGCTCTGTCAGGTTGGATGGGGAGCATTGCTGCACAGCTATTTTCAGGCCTCTTCAGAAATGTTCGATTGGGTTCAAGTCCAGGCTCTGGCTGGGCCACTCAAGGACATTTAAGAGACTTGTCCCGAAGCCACTCCTGTGTTGTCTTGGCTGTGTGCTTAGGGTCGTTGTCCTGTTGTCACGCCCTGACCTTAGAGAGCCTTTTTATGTCTCTATTTGATTTGGTCAGGGTGTGATTTGGGTGGGCATTCAATGTTCTTTATTTCTATGTTTTGTATTTCTGTGTTTTGGCCGGGTATGGTTCTCAATCAGGGACAACTGTCTATCGTTGTCTCTGATTGGGAATCATACTTAGGCAGCCTTTTTTCCTTTGGTGTTGGTGGGTAGTTATCTTTGTTAGTGGCACTAATGCCCTGTTAAGCTTCACGGTCGTTTCTTTGTTTTCTTGTTTTGTTGGCGACATTTACTATAATAAAAGAAAATGTACGCTCACCACGCTGCACCTTGGTCTCCTTCCGCCGACGGACGCGACAGAACTACCCACCACAAACGGACCAAGCAGCGTGGTAAGGAGGACTGGACATGGGAGGACATCCTGGACGGCAAAGGATCCTGGACGTGGGAGGAGATCCTGGCCGGAAGGGATCACCTCCCATGGGAACAGGTGGAAGCAGCTAGGAAGGCGGAGGCAGCTAGAAAGGGGGCCCGGCGTTACGAGGGGACACGGCTAGCACGGAAGCCCGAGGAGCCACTCCCCCCCAATTACACGAGGAGATTGGCTGAGTCAGGTTGGGCCAACTCCTCGTGCTTACCGTGGGGAGAGTGTGACTAGTCAGGCCCCATGTTATGCGGCTCTGCGCAGTGTGTCTCCAGTGCGCACTCATAGCCCGGTGCGCTATATTCCAGCTCCCCGCATCGGCCGGGCTAGAGTGGGCATCCAGCCAGGACGGATGGTGCCGGCTCAGCGCATCTGGCCTCCAGTGCGTCTCTTCGGTCCAGGTTATTCTGCGCTGGCTCTGTGCACTGTGTCTCCGGTGCGTGTCCACAGCCCAGTACGTCCTGTGCCAGCACCCCGCAGTTGCCGGGCTAGGGTGAGCATCCAGCCAGGAAGGGTTGTGCCAGCTCTGCTCTCCAGACCTCCAATGCGTCTCCACGGCCCAGTGATGATCCATGGCACGAAGCCTCCAGTGATGATCCATGGCACGAAGCCTCCAGTGATGATCCATGGCACGAAGCCTCCAGTGATGATCCATGGCACGATGCCTCCATTGATGATCCATGGCACGAAGCCTGCAGTGATGAGTCATGGCACGAAGCCTCCAACGACGGCCTCCAGTCCGGGGCCTCCAGCGACGGTCCCCAGTCCGGAGCCTTCAGCGACGGTCTCCAGTCCGGAGTCTCCAGCGACGGTCTCCAGTCCGGAGCCTACATCGACGGTCTCCAGTCCGGAGCCTCCAGCGACGGTCTCCAGTCCGGGGCCTCCAGCGACGGTCTCCAGTCCGGAGCCTCCAGCGACGGTCCCCAGTCCGGAACCTCCAACGACGGTCTCCAGTCCGGAGCCTCCAACGTTGACCTCCAGTCCGGAGCCTCCAGTGACGGCCCCCAGTCCGGAGCCTCCAGCGAGGGTCCCCAGTCCGGGGCCTGCAGCGAGGGTCCCCAGTCCGGAGCCTCCAGCGAGGGTCCCCAGTCCGGGGCCTGCAGCGAGGGTCCCCAGTCCGGGGCCTGCAGCGAGGGTCCCCAGTCCGGAGCCTCCAGCGACGATCCCCAGTCCGGAGTCTCCAGCGACGAGGGTCCCCAGTACGGGGCCTGCAATGAGGGTCCTCCGTCCAGGGCCTGCAGCGAGGGTTCCCAGTCCAGGGCCTGCAGCGAGGGTCCCCAGTCCGGGGCCTGCAGCGAGGGTTCCCGGTCCGGGGCCTGCAACGAGGGTCCCCAGTCCGGCGCCTGCGGCGAGGGTCCCCAGTCCGGGGCCTGTGGAGAAGGTCCCCAGTCCGGGGCCTGCGGAGAAGGTCCCCAGTCCGAGGTCGACGATGAGGGTCCCCGCACCAAAGTGGGGTGAGCCAGAGGTGGAGCGGGGTCTACGTCCCGCACCAGAGCCGCCACCGCGCGCGGATAGATGCCCATCCGGACCCTCCTCTATAGGTTCAGGTTTTGCGGCCGGAGTCCGCACCTTTGGGGGGGGGGGGGGGGGGGGGGATACTGTCACACCCTAACCTTAGAGAGCCTTTTTATGTCTCTATTTGGTTTGGTCAGGGTGTGATTTGGGTGGGCATTCTATGTTCTTTATTTCTATGTTTTGTATTTCTATGTTTTGGCCGGGTATGGTTCTCAATCAGGGACAGCTGTCTATCGTTGTCTCTGATTGGGAATCATACTTAGGCAGCCTTTTTTCCTTGGGTGTTGGTGGGTAGTTATCTTTGTTAGTGGCACTAATGCCCTGTTAAGCTTCACGGTCGTTTCTTTGTTTTCTTGTTTTGTTGGCGACATTTACTATAATAAAAGAAAATGTACGCTGACCAGGCTGCACCTTGGTCTCCTTCCAGCGACGGCCGTGACACCTGTTGGAAGGTGAACTGACGCCCCAGTCAGGTCCTGAGCTCAATGGAGCAGGTTTTCATCAAGGATCTCTTTGTACTTTGCGCCGTTCATCTTTCCCTCAATCCTGACTAGTCTCTCAGTCCCTACCGCTGATAAACATCCCCACAGCATGATGCTGCCACCACCATGGTTCACCTTAGGGATGGTGCCAGTTTTCCTCCAGATGTGACACCTGGCATTCAGTCTTTAGGTGCCTTTTTGAAAGCTCTGAGCGGGCTGTCATGTGCCTTTTACTGAGGAGTGGCGGAGTGCTGAAGATATGGTTGTCCTTCTGGAAGGTTCTCCCAACTCCACAGAGGAACTCTAGAGCTCTGTCAGTGTGACCATCGGGTTCTTGGTCACCTCCCTGACGAAGGCCCTTCTCCCCTGCTTGCTTTGGCCGGGCGGCCAGCTCTAGAAAGAGTCTTGGTGGTTCCAAACTTCCATTTAAGAATTATGGAGGCCACTGTGTTCTTGGGGACATTCAATGCTGCAGAAATGTTGGTACCCTTACTCAGATCTGTGCCTCGACACAATCCTGTCTCGGAGCTCTACGGACAATTCCTTTGACCTCATGGCTTTGTTTTTGCTCTGACATGCACTGTCAACTATGGGATTTTACATAGACATGTGTGTGCCTTTCCAAATCATGTCCAATCAATTGAATTTACCACAAGTGGACTCCAATCAAGTTGTAGAAACATCTCAACGATGATCAATGGAAACAGGATGCACCTGAGCTCAATTTCGTTTCTCATAGCAAAGGGTCTGAATACTTATGTTATTTCAGTTTTTTATTTTTAATACATTTGCAAAATGTTCTAAAAATCTGTTTACGCTTTGTCATTATGGGGTATTGTGTGTAGATTGATGAGGATTAAAACTTTTTTTAATACATTTTAAGAATAAGACTGTAACCTGACAAAATGTGGAAAAGTTAAAACGTCTGAATACTTTACGAAGGCACTGTGTTAGTGAAAGTTGTCATCAAATGAGCTGCAGATGTATTGACAGTTTGCTTTGTGTGACATATCTTAAAAATCTGAGAAAGAGAAACTGAATGCTCACATTCCTTTCGCTCCTTCCTCAAATGAACTCAGCTGACACAGTTGTCCGTTTTTCTCCCTGAACATCCACTCCCGTGATGAGTAGTCGGAAGAGGGAGGGGAAGGAGGACACAAAAAGTGGAGGGCTTTAGAAATAGCAAGCCGCTGGAGTGGAGACAGGAGAGCAAAACAAGTTGCTGAACGCTTCATGGCTGCTGTCTTCAAAACAACGCAGATGCGCTTTCATTTATGGCCACTCTCTGGGATGGGAGAAGAAAGCTCAGGATCGATCCGAGGCCCTTTCTTTCACCTGTTAAGAGCTTTCCTCATAATTGGCTGCTACCGCCGCGGCTGGGGCTGCGTCCCAGATGGCTTCCTATTCCCTATATAGGATGAATGCCGTTTGGGATGCAGACTACAACTGCTGCCAAAACTCCTGGCGGCAGCTGCATCCTCCGACAACGCACACTAGTATGTTAAAGTATGTGTAAACCATGGCTATTTTTCTTCCCCTCAGGCTATTGATTTTAAATGAAGTATCGAAGAAAATCTATAGTAATCAACAAATAGAAGGCAATGCGCTGTAGTGTCACATCCAGGGGCTGGGCTTAATCATTTTGGCTGCATGTCACAACATGTAAGGGTGGAGGGAAGGGTAAAAAATGAAGTTTGAAACCTGAATGGAATGGAAAGTGAGTTGTGGGATGGAATTAATCGTTTGTCATTGGAGGAGAGGTAGAGAGAGAGACAGAGAGAGCGAGAGAGACAGAGAGAGAGAGAGAGAGAGAGACAGAGAGAGACAGAGAGAGAGACAGAGAGAGAGAGAGAGAGAGAGCGAAAGCAAGGGAGTATGGAGGTACGGGATAGAGATGACAAGCATGTCCGTTCCACACCCCTCCCTTCAAATATATGTTCATCCCCCTTTCCTGGCGTCTCCTCTCTGCCTCCTCTCCTCTCCTCCCCTCCCCTCTTTCTCCTCTCCTCTCTCTTCCCTCCTCCCCTCTCCTCTCCCTCCTCTCCTCCCCTCTCCTCTTTCTCCTCTCCTCTCTCTTCCCTCCTCTGCTCTCCCTCCTCTCCTCTCCCCTCTCCTCTTTCTCCTCTCCTCTCTCTTCCCTCCTCTTTCTCTCACCCTGTGACGGAGCAGTCACCTTCGGTTGGGTCTTCTGGTGTAAAAACATTACAGTATCCCCAGGCTGTGTATCATGTTACCGTCAACCGAGGCCCAATCCAAAGAAACCTGTCCAAAATGCTTAATGAATGTCCTAGTGAACTGTGAAACAGGTAGTCTACCTGCCACTACCTGTCAGCACCTAGCCATCTGTCTCTGCCACAGCTCTCCTTACATACTGCATACCTGAACGTTGACCCAACGTTGGGGCCACAACGTCGCCCAGGCAGACATAGATTTAACGAACCGAAACAGAATGAGTATTTTGGATTGAATGTGTTGATGTGATGATGGTGGTGTTGTCAGGCAGATTTCCTACTCTGTGTTTTGGGCCAGTTGAATGAGTCATTTACTGAAGGTATTATCATAGTGTAGGTTCTCTGATCATATCAGTCCTTTCAATTAGATGTTCTCTATTAGTTTGATGACATCATTTGATGTACAGGGCTTCTATACAGACCAATAAATACATAGAGTGGTCTGTTCTACAGTTTTTTATTCGTATTTATTTTTACCTTAATTTAACTAGGCAAGTCAGTTAAGAACAAATTCCTACCAAAGGCATAACATCTCTGTACAGTAGCTAAGTGGCCCGGTTATCTTCTGTACAGAAAGTGGTACGGTAATAACAATAATACATGTCAATACTGGTGAGAATATCAAGCTTAGAAAAGGGTCTGCAAACTGACCTGACAAAGGTTGAATTAATGTCCTGTGATTTAAAGATGTGATTAGAGCACCTGAGTGTGCTGGTGTCACATCCCACTTAGCACTTTTCTCTCCACTCAGCCACAGACTGCCTGGTCCAAGTGTCCCCTGCTCCCGCTGTGAAAGTTGGTCTGAATAAAGCTTTACACCCCATCACCTTCACTTATTAGGTGTTTACCCGTGACTTTGTCCCTGCTAGCAGCAGCACTCTAGTGTTCATCAGAAAATGGCCCTCAGGTTGAATAGTCTAATAAAGGGACTGACACACAGTGTTTGTGTGTGTGTGTGTCTGTGTGAGTGTGTGTGTCTGTGTGTGTGTGTGTGTGTGTGTGTGTGTGTGTGTGTGTGTGTGTGTGTGTGTGTGTGTGTGTGTGTGTGTGTGTGTGTGTGTGTGTGTGTGTGTGTGTGTGTGTGTGTGTGCGCGTGCATGCATGCATGCGCGTGTGTATGTGCGTGTTAGCCAGTGGTGAGAGAGTGACAACACGAGGGGCATTCTGTTCCCTGCCACTCACAGACACAACCACCACAACCCCATGCAGGCCTGCTGCTGTTAAAAGGAAAAAGCTTTTAGAGGTTGTAAATGGCCATGGCGATGGGGGGAGGTGTGTGTGTGTGTGTGTGTGTGTGTGTGTGTGTGTGTGTGTGTGTGTGTGTGTGTGTGTGTGTGTGTGTGTGTGTGTGTGTGTGTGTGTGTGTGTGTGTGTGTGTGTGTGTGTGTGTGTGTGCGTGTGCGTGTGCGTGTGTGTGTGTGTGTGTGGCTGGGGGTTAGGGAGTCCAGACTGGTGAACACCACTAGGGTGAGATTAGCCATTTTATTGAGGCACATAACCTGTGAAATGCTTTCTCACAGCATGGACAGACCCATGATTACCAGAGACCTGTGAGGTTAAATACTGTGCTGTGTTTCCTTCTAAAAGGTTACCCTTTTTCATCAGTCTTCAATCTACTCTGTGTGTTTTTTCCGTAAATGTACTGCCTCCGTTTGAATTTATTTTATTTTTAGAGGGACAGTGCACATTAATCAACGTTTCAGTAAAAGTGCTGGTTTTAGCCAGCCGGCTAATTTTCCACCTGCAATCCCGTAGCAGATTACTAAAAACTATTACAATTACAATACAGACAACCAATGAGCAGTGAGCACATGCAGAGCAACATAGGACAAGCAACAAGCAACACGTAGCATGCAGTTCTACCACTCCTTTCTTTAAAAAAATCTTGTATTCAAAGATTCAGTCGTTTTCATGGCTCCATCTAATTCCAGATCACTCAATTGAAGACAAACACAGGATGACCTGCTCAGATGTGCTGTGTTTCTGGTCCATGAATGCATGTGCTCACTACTCACACAGGCTGCCATTAAACTGGATATATGAGTTCTGTCACTTTCTGGTAAGCAGCATTAAATAATGTACAGAAATTCCTCAGCGAGCTCTTTTTATGACACAAGCTGTCTGCATCCATCTTCAGTAGAGTTGAATGGAGAGACAGCTAACTGATGAATTGATTATTAGTTCAGGCTTTGTAGCCTTCGCTGTGTTTTCACCGCTGCAACTGATTACTCATATTTATAACCCCGGCCCATTTAACTGGACCTGCTGTTAGGGCTGCTGTAACCGCAATATATGGCTCAGCAATTGGTCCTTGTTTAACCTTGGTGATTGTAAAGCTGTCATGCAGGAATAGTGTAATATTCACCTTGATGAAGGATGCCAAATATGGGTCATACAGGTTCGACTGAAACAGAGAGAAATTGGAAACTCTGGAGTTTGGTTCTGTGTCTGTGGGAGATTAGTAGAGACTAGAGATAATATACTTAGGATATTACTAGCTGGTCCCGGAGCTGTCGGTCGGTGTGTGACTGCAGGAGATTAGTAGAGACTAGAGATAATATACTTAGGATATTACTAGCTGGTCCCGGAGCTGAGCTGTCGGACGGTGTGTGACTGCAGGAGATTAGTAGAGACTAGAGATAATATACTTAGGATATTACTAGCTGGTCCCGGAGCTGTCGGTCGGTGTGTGACTGCAGGAGATTAGTAGAGACTAGAGATAATATACTTAGGATATTACTAGCTGGTCCCGGAGCTGTCGGTCGGTGTGTGACTGCAGGAGATTAGTAGAGACTAGAGATAATATACTTAGGATATTACTAGCTGGTCCCGGAGCTGTCGGACGGTGTGTGACTGCAGGAGATTAGTAGAGACTAGAGATAATATACTTAGGATATTACTAGCTGGTCCCGGAGCTGTCGTTCGGTGTGTGTCTGTGGGAGATTAGTAGAGACTAGAGATAATATACTTAGGATATTACTAGCTGGTCCCGGAGCTGTCGGTCGGTGTGTGACTGCAGGAGATTAGTAGAGACTAGAGATAATATACTTAGGATATTACTAGCTGGTCCTGGAGCTGTCGGTCGGTGTGTGACTGCAGGAGATTAGTAGAGACTAGAGATAATATACTTAGGATATTACTAGCTGGTCCCGGTGCTGTCGGACGGTGTGTGACTGCAGGAGATTAGTAGAGACTAGAGATAATATACTTAGGATATTACTAGCTGGACCCGGAGCTGTCGGACGGTGTGTGACTGCAGGAGATTAGTAGAGACTAGAGATAATATATTTAGGATATTACTAGCTGGTCCCGGTGCTGTCGGTCGGTGTGTGACTGCAGGAGATTAGTAGAGACTAGATATTACTAGCTGGTCCCGGAGCTGTCGGTCGGTGTGTGACTGCAGGAGATTAGTAGAGACTAGAGATAATATACTTAGGATATTACTAGCTGGACCCGGAGCTGTCGGACGGTGTGTGACTGCAGGAGATTAGTAGAGACTAGAGATAATATATTTAGGATATTACTAGCTGGTCCCGGTGCTGTCGGTCGGTGTGTGACTGCAGGAGATTAGTAGAGACTAGAGATAATATACTTAGGATATTACTAGCTGGACCCGGAGCTGTCGGACGGTGTGTGACTGCAGGAGATTAGTAGAGACTAGATATTACTAGCTGGTCCTGGAGCTGTCGGTCGGTGTGTGACTGCAGGAGATTAGTAGAGACTAGATATTACTAGCTGGTCCTGGAGCTGTCGGTCGGTGTGTGACTGCAGGAGATTAGTAGAGACTAGATATTACTAGCTGGTCCCGGAGCTGTCGGTCGGTGTGTGACTGACTGCTTCTGAACTCCCAATGAGAATACACAGGGCAAGAACCTCTCAATTCCTTCTTTTCCATGTCCTCTCCATGTTAGTATGACTTCCTTAGGGGACTTCCTGTATGTAATATGTGATTTACTGTTAGCAGGAACAGCTTTGTTGTACTGTGTGAATTGTTATTTTGTGCAGGGATCCTCCTCCCCCTCTCTCTCTCCCCACCCCCCTCTCTCTCTCTCTTTCTCTCCTCCCTTACCCCCCCCCCCCCCTCTCCCGCCCTCTCCTTCTCCTTCCCTGTCCGAATAAATTATTCCATCCCTCCATCTTTTGAATCCGTTTTGCAAGTGGGAAAAATATCTGACCCCAATCCACTTACTGCATGACAATACATTCATATTGTTGACCTTGTCCTGATGTAATATTGTTTTCTCTGTTTGTGCAAAGCGCATAATTCTCAATCAGTGTAATTTCTGGGTGTGTGTGACAAGGATGCACTAACGTTGCCATAATCAGAGCTGGAGAGAGAGAGAGCCCTGAGCCTTATAGTTTATTTGATTATAGCTGTATCTGCTGAACACACTGGATGCTAATGGCTTTCTCCCATTACTACAACGGCTAGCCTGCCTAGCTACAGCCTTTCCTTGCGTGACTGTCTGTGTTCAGCAGGTCACATCAGGTACACCTAGAATTGACTGCGAGCATGTCTCAATTTGGCCTTCCTGTATAGCTAAAAACAAATAGATCTGACTGCATCATGGACCACAATAAGTAACTATTTTCCAGGAATATGAATACTTTTCCTTAATAGTGTCCATCTTACAATAAAAACAAATCTTCATCGTTTTTGATGGATTTATGGCACAGGGTCTTCTCCTAATAATAGTTCCTGAAGGACTAATAACTAGCTTAGTTTCATGCCATGTCTCCACTCTCCCTGTGTCCAGCTGTGTCCATGCCTATTAGTCCGTACCTGGCCCTCTAGCCCTAGCATGGTGTGGGCTGGTGTGATTGACAGGTGAAGGCTCTCACCTGTCATTGGCTGGCAGGGTTGTAGTGGGATCTCTGGCGCCAGTCCAGTCTAAACAGGCCTTCACCCTACTGTGTCTGTCTCAACAGGTCTGCTGCTGCTCCGCGCTCAGCACGTCCCAGCACAGCCACACACACTGAGGAACTAGTCATCCATCACTCAGACACACACACAGATACAGACTGATATACACACACACGCACGCAAAACACCATTCTCAACGTCATGCTGGCCTTCTAGGCAGAGTACCTCTGTCCAGTTTCTGTGTTCTTTTGCCCATTTTAATCTTTTATTTTTATTGGCCAATCTGAGATATGTCTTTTTCTTGCCACTCTGCCTAGAAGGCCAGCATCCCGGAGTCGCTTCTTCACTTTTGATGTTGAGACTGGTGTTTTGTGGGTACTATTTAATGAAGCTATCTGTTTCTCAAACTAGACACAAACTAGACATAATGTACTTGTCCTCTTGCTCAGTTTTGCACCGGGGACTCTCACTCCTCTTTCTATTCTGGTTAGAGCCAGTTTGCGCTGTTCTGTGAAGGGAGTAGTACACAGCGTTGTATGAGATCTTCAGTTTCTTGGCAATTTCTCGCATGGAAATGCCTTCATTTCTCAGAACAAGAATAGACTGATGAGTTTCAAAAAAAAATGATTTGTTTCTGGCCATTTTGAGCATGTAATCGAACCCACAAATGCTGATGCTCCAGATAATCAACTAGTCTAAAGAAGGCCAGTTTTATTGCTTCTTTAGTCAGAACAACAGTTTTCAGCTGTGCTAACATAATTGCAAAAGGGTTTTCTAATGATTAATTAGCATTTTAAAATGATAAACTTGGATTACCTTGCACAACGTGCCATTGGAACACAGGAGTGATGGTTGCTGATAATGGGCCTATGTACACCTATGTAGATATTCCATAAAAAATCTGCCGTTTCCAGCTACAATAGTAATTTACAACATTAACAATGTCTACACTGTATTTCTGATCAATGTTATGTTATTTTAATGGACACATTTTTTTGCTTTTCTTTCAAAAACAAGGAAATGTATAAGTGACCCCAAACTTTTGAACGGTAGTGTACATACACACATTATGAGGCTTGGGGTATCAGTTCTCATGTCTCTCTCTATATCACAGTGTGAGCGATAGGAGGGAGGGAGGGAGGCAGGACTGGGCTGTGTGTGATGCAGGAGCCAGACCATCTGTTTGGCTGGGTCAGAGTGTGCTGATATCCCTTCTGTCTTGAACAGCACACACAGAAACAGACTGATACACACACACACACACACACAGCACCGCTGCAGATGTTTCAGTTGCTTTTAGGTCAGTGTTGTTTTGGGTTCCATTCCTCTGTTTAGAGCTGAGGGATTAACATGGTGGTTCACTGAGGGACATCTGAAGAAGTGTTAGTTTGGACTGATGCTGAGGGTCACTCTTGTTAAGCTGTCTCCCATGCGGTGTGATCTGATCACATTTACAAGCAGTTAATGATGCACTGTTCAAAGAGATTTATAATTTGGCTACTTTTAGTATGAGCCTGTGTTCTTATCTGACGTCTGTTGAGCGCTTTTGAACTTGTTTATCTTTTGATATCTTATTTATATCATACTGAGCCACATCGCCTTCATTGTTCTGCGATCACAGTACATGTCATGACTTTCAACTGTTTGGAAATGTTTTGCTGTAATCTTTCACCTCCCAAGACCTCTAACATTCCACATAATATAAGCCATTTAGCAGACACTTTTGTCCAATGTGACTTACAGTTATGCGTGCATAATTTGTTTTTGTACAGGTGGTCCCAGGAATTGAACCCACTATCCAGGCATTGAAAGTGCCATGCACTACCGACTGAGCTACAGAGGTCCACATACCTTCCAGGACCTTTTGAACTTGGATTCAATATGTAGTAAAAGTTTTTGATTTATTTATATGTTTCTTCTGTCGTACTGAGCCACACCCACTTCGTAGTTCTCCGATTCAATGTCATGACTTTCAACTGTTTGGAATTGTCTTCACCTTCCAGGACCTCTAACATTCCAGATAAACGTTTTTCCTTCCAGGACCTCTAACATTCCAGATAAACGTTTTTCCTTCCAGGACCTCTAACATTCCAGATAAATGTTTTTCCTTCCAGGACCTCTAACATTCCAGATAGCATTGTTGTGTTTTTCGTTTCAAACAAGTCTCAACCCTAGCATGGTTCATACAAAGATTGTTAATCTGCGTGTCATGCTAGTGTTTGAAAACAGTACATGGAAGGATGTATGTTAGCTTGTCTCCTTCAGTCATCTCTGTCCATGATTTACTTGGAATTATTCAAAACCGTTTTTCACGTTTGACTGATTGTCCGTTGTTTCCTTGTGCCTGCTATAGCCATGACTCAGTGTGACTGACTGGTGCTAAGGAGACCTGTAGGTGCTGTGAGTCTGCTCTCTCTCTTCTCTACTTCTGGACTCTGTTGTCTCCAGTTTATCTCCAGTCAGCCGGCAGAGGAAGCCTTGCCTGGTTTGGCTGGATCTGATTCAGAAGTCTCATCTAAGTGTGTCAGGGTTGAGTAGCTGGGTAGTGACAGACAGACAGCTATCAGCCTAGCTCTGGCCTGCCTCAGACCACCCCACACATCTAACCAATGGCAATGACCATAGGAGTTGGCTATGCAGCAGGAACAGATCTGGGACCAGGCTACCCCACATTATTATGGAGAATTTAAAGTTGTCCGTTGTATTAACTTGGCCTAAGGACTGACAGACAAATAATAATATAAATATTTTGATGTTTCCTTTTGACAGGAAACCTGTTATTCTTCACTAAGAAGTATAATATGCCACACTTTCTACACATGTTTGGAGGTGGGGCTTAAGTAGAGCTGTGAATGGAACGCTATTGACTTACTGGTGGAGAGAGCTGGGCTGCGACCGCCATTACTGGATGGTCATGTCCAGGTCGGATCACCATTGGAGCGCTGGAGAAACCAGGAAACCAGAGACAGGCCAAATAAACAAGCATGTCAGCCATAGCATGGCCCTCTGACCTCTCCTGTCACCTCTGTTTTCATATCTACTCAAGGCCTAATGCTGAGAACAAGTGACACTTCTTGTTTGTAAGTTGTGGGTCTCCATTTCTGTTTTATCATTCCCTCTGTCTCCCCCTCCCCCCCCCCCTCTCTCTCTCTGTCACTTTGCTGACCCACTGTTTTCCTTCCACTAACCCAGAAGACCAGAGGATCTTGGAGAATAGGAAGAAACAAGAATCCAGAAACCTCAGAAAAGGTGAAGTGAGTTATTACATTCATTAGTCAAGAGAGGATAGTTTTTGTAATTATTCTAGCACACTTCTGATCAAGCTACTGTTTATCATATGTCTGTGTTGATCCTGGATCATCATTTAACCTGTGTTGATCATCATTTAACCTGTGTTGATCCTTGATCATCATTTAACCTATGTTGATCCTGGATCATCATTTAACCTATGTTGATCCTGGATCATCATTTAACCTGTGTTGATCCAGGATCATCATTTAACCTGTGTTGATCATCATTTAACCTGTGTTGATCCTGGATCATCATTTAACCTGTGTTGATCATCATTTAACCTGTGTTGATCCTGGATCATCATTTATTAACCTGTGTTGATCCTGGATCATCATTTAACCTGTGTTGATCATCATTTAACCTGTGTTGATCCTGGATCATCATTTAACCTGTGTTAATCCTGGATCATCATTTAACCTGTGTTGATCATCATTTAACCTATGTTGATCCTGGATCATCATTTAACCTGTGTTGATCATCATTTAACCTGTGTTGATCCTGGATCATCATTTAACCTGTGTTGATCATCATTTAACCTGTGTTAATCCTGGATCATTATTCAGCCTAGACAGCTAATTGTATAAAATAAATAAATAGCATAGATATGTGTCTGGACAGTGGACACCACCTATCGTTCATGTCCATGGTTTTCAGCGCTGTCACCAGTTACATCCCATTACTCCACTACTCCCCTCTCACCCTAATCAATAAGATGTAGATGGATCAGTAGCAGCTGCCATGGAGGTTCTATAGAGGTGAATATACAGTCCCTTCTACTGGCCAGCCAGCTGTAACTCTGCTGCTAACCTGTAGGCCTGGGAATCACCAGACACATCACACATGTTGGGGGGCGGGGGGATAGAAAGTTAATGGTGTCAATCATTGATAACTGGGCGGAGCCAGGGGCTGTTAATGGTTTTCCCCAGAGAGGGGAGGGGACAAAGGGAGGAGATGGAGGGAGAAAGCAGGGGGATAATGGGGGTGTTGTAATAGGAGGGGAGGGGACAGGAGAAAGAGGAGAGGGACAGAGGAATGAGGGGAGGGAGGGAGGAGGGGGACAGAGGGAGAGAGGAGGGGGACAGGGGAAGGAGGAGTAGGACAGAGGGATGAGGGGAGGGAGGAGGGGGACAGAGGGAGGAGGGGGAGGGGTGTGTAACAGGAGAGGTGGTGTTCAGGGAGGAAGCAGTAAGTGTGCAAGCTGTCATGCTGTAGGAGAGTGTGCTCCAGTGAGCTGCATCTGCTGGCGGCCACAGAGGCCATGCCTTGGGGTTCAGGGTTAGAGGTCACGGGGCTAGTCATCCCTCTGTAGGGCGAAGGGATCAGATATCCATCCTCACTAACTCAATAGAATAGAAGAGACAACTCAAACGACTCCATTCACCATTCACTATACTACTGACTCTACAGAATGAGATGTAGTGATTATACTAGACCTTTATGGAGCTTTGTGTTTTGTTATGTTATTTTTTACCAAATGAATGTCAAGTAACTCTGTGGTAATTGCCATGGCTTAGTTTGGGTTCTGCCACACTGCAATAACATCATTGAGTGCAGTGTCCAACCTAAACTTCCTTATACTAGAGACAGACACAGAGCTTAGTGAGTGGGTTTCTAAAGGCTCGATCTTCTCATCTCCTTCACTTCTTGAAACCTTGTTTTGGTCTCTGAGCTGCCACCATCTTAGCTCCTTATCTTAGTTCAGTGGGATAGGGGAGGTCCAGAGAGGTCCAGAGGGGCGGGGCAGCCCTGTGAACCAGACAAGGGAGCACTTCCTGTTCTAATCCCCAGTCAGATGTAAATAAACTCAACCTGGTTCAATGCTGGAAGCCCATCTACAGCAGTCTGTCCTGGAGGTCAGGACCACGTCCTCCTTTGACCTAACCACCATCTCTCATGTCATGGAGCCACCCTACCTGACGTTTGTTTTCCCTTGCTGCACTATCTGATCCAGTGTCCACTTTCTGTCTTTCACCCCTTAAAGGCAGGGGGATAAGACCCTGCAGCGCCTCTCTCTCACTCAGACACGACACACTCCCCCTTGATATCCCCACCAAAAAAGTCTGGCGACGTCTGTGACCCCTCTGCGCTTCTCCCTCTGTGACCACTAATGGTTTAGTTTGTGTCAGATCACATTTTGATTTTCCCCCTCAAATTTTCAGGACAAATTTCCCTGTTGCACAACTTTAACCAGTCATGAGCTCACATGTTTACGTTTCGATGCAGAGAGTTTGCCACTGGCTCTCAAATAAAACATAGCTGAGATGGACTGTGTTTATGGTACAGCGGGGACTGTCAGAAACACTTGGCCAGGAGATCTGTCCAGTACCGTGGGTATTTGGGGTAAGTGGGGTAGGTATGGGTGGGTATTTGGGGTATTTGCAGTCTCATTTGACAGTTGTCAAGGCCTGGCTCCTGGGTCCCCGGTGTGGCTGATTGGTGACTGGCATATGGCTTAAAAACAAAAATCTATGTTTTAAGTGAGAAGTAGGCATTGGTCTGAAGCCAAAAAAGATAGGAAATTCACATGAGCACCACAATGCCTAATCCACCCATGCTCTACCAAGGTTTTTCAGCACAAAGCTTTGACCTACTACAGTAGCTATGTTGGTCTATTGTTGCTTAGCAATCAAACCTTCTCAAACAGCCTAATTCATACTCTTCAGAGGAATAATGCATTTTTCCTTCTATTAAAATAATAATACATATACACACACACATATATATACAGTACCAGTCAAATGTTTGGACACACCTACTCATTCAATGTTTTTTCTTTATTTGGACTATTTTCTACATTGTACAATAATAGTGAAGACATCAAAACTATGAAATAACACATATGAAATCATGTAGTAACCTGTACCGAGTGCGCTGAAAGTCGGGAAGCAAGTTCAGGGAGTGAGTGACTTAATAAATAAACATAACATAATCCAAAACAAGAAAACACAAACATCGCACAGACAAGGAACAGAAAAAATGACGCCTGGGGAAGGAACCAAATGGAGTGACATATAAAGGGCAGGTAATCAGGGAGGTGATGGAGTCCAGGTGAGTGTCATAATGCGCTGTTGCGCGTAACGATGGAGACATGTGTGCGCCATAACGAGCAGCCTGGTGACCTAGAGGCCGGAGAGGGAGCACACCTGACAAACAAAAAAAGTGTTAAACAAATTAACAAATATTTGAGATTTGAGATTCTTCAAAGTAGCCACCCGTTGCCTTGATGACAGCTTTGCACACTCTTGGCATTCTCTCAACCAGCTTCATGAGGAATGCTTTTCCAACAGTCTTGAAGGAGTTCCCACATATGCTGTGCACTTGTTGGCTGCTTTTCCTTCACTCTGCGGTCCAACTCATCCCAAACCATCTCAATTGGATTGAGGTCGTGTGATTGTGGAGGCCAGGTCATCTGATGTAACAGAATGTGGAAAAATTGGCCGGGTTTAGATTCAACATAGCTAACTGTTTCTTTGCATGCCAACTCATTTTATCAGCTACAGTTTGTGGGATTCTGATCTTGTTTGAGGAAATGTAGACTAGCGTGTGTGGTAGATGGCACCAGAGGGTAGGGCTGACGTCTTATCGGCTCTTAACCAACCATGCTATTTTGTTTGTCTTTTCGCCTTGTTCTTAACTTGTTTTGTACATAATGTTGCTGCAACCGTCTCTTATGACCGAAAAGAGCTTCTGGACATCAGAACTGGGATTACTCACCTCAAGTTGGACGAGGAGTTCTTCTTCAATGAGTCGGACGCAAGGGAAATACTATGGATGACCAGGCCCAGATCCTCGTGAATCGCTGAAAAGGAAACATATACTACCGTTCAAAGGTTTGGGGTCACAAAGAAATGTCCTTGTTTTTGATAGAAAAGCAGATTTTTTGTCCATTAAAATAACATCAAATTGATCAGAAATACAGTGTAGACATTGTTAATGTTGTAAATGACTATTGTAGCTGGAAACTACAGATTCTTTTAATGGAATATCTACATAGGCGTACAGAGCCCAATTATCAGCAAATATCACTCCTGTGTTCCAATGGCATGTTGTGTTAGCTAATTCAAGTTTATAATTTTAAAAGGCTAATTGATCCATTAGAAAACCCTTTTGCAATTATGTTAGCACAGCTGAAAACTGTTGTTCTGATTAAAGAAGCAATACAACTGGCCTTCTTTAGACTAGTTGAGTATCTGGAGCATCAGCATTTGTGTGTTCGATTACAGGCTCAAAATGGCCAGAAACAAAGACCTTTCTTCTGAAACTCGTCAGCCTATTCTTGTTCTGAGAAATGAAGTCTATTCCATGCGAGAAATTGCCAAGAAACTGAAGATCTCATACAAACTATCTCTAACCAGAATAGAAAGAGGAGTGGGAGGCCCCGGTGAACAACTGAGCAAGAGGACAAGTACATTAGAGTGTCTAGTTTGAGAAACAGATGCCTCACAAATCCTCAACTGGCAGCTTCATTAAATAGTACCCACAAAACACCAGTCTCAACGTCAACAGTGAAGAGGTGACTCCGGGATGCTGGCCTTCTAGGCAGAGTTGCAAAGAAAAAGACATATCTCAGACTGACCAATAAAAAGAAAATATTAAAAGATGGGCAGAATAACACAGACACTGGGCAGAGGAACTCTGCCTAGAAGGCCAGCATTTCGGAGTTGCCTCTTCACTATTGACGTTGAGACTGATGTTTTGTGGGTACTATTTAATGAAGCTACCAGTTGAGGACTTGTGAGGCGGCTGTTTCTTGTGAGGCGGCTGTACACACTAATGTACTTGTCCTCTTGCTCAGTTGTCCACCGGGGCCTCCTATCAGCATGTTAAATGTGCAACCAGAGGGAAAAATTATTAGACCACCTTTACTCCACACTCCGTTTGGCAAATCCGATCATAACTCTATCCTCCTGATTCCTGCTTACAAGCGAAAATTAAAGCAGGAAGCACCAGTGACTCAGTCTATAAAAAAGTGGTCAGATGATGCAAGCATTGAGGAGCACACGACATCAGTCACTGGCTTTATCAATAAGTGCATCGAGGACGTCGTCCCAACAGTGACTGTACGTACATACCCCAACCAGAAGCCATGGATTACAGGCAACATTCACACTGAGCTAAATGCTAGAGCTGCCGCTTTCAAGGAGGGGGACTCTAACCCAGAAGCTTAAAAGATATCCCGCTATGCCCCCCGACGAACCATCAAACAGGCAAAGCGTCAATACAGGAATAAGATCAAATCGCACTACACTGGCTCTGACGCTTGTCGGATGTGGCAGGGCTGGCAAATTATTACAGACTACAAAGGGAAGCATAGCCTAGAGCTGCCCAGTAACACAAGCCTACCAGATGAGCTAAATAACTTATATGCTCGCTTCGAGGCAAGTAACACTGAAACTTGCATGAGAGCATCAGCTGTTCCGGACGACTGTGTGATCACGCTCTCCGTAGCCGATGTGAGTAAGACCTTTAAACAGGTCAACATTCACAAGGCCGCAGGGTCAGACGGATTACCAGGAAGTGTACTCCGAGCATCCGCTGACCAACTGGCAAGTGTCTTCACTGACATTTTCAACCTCTCCCTTTCTGAGTCTGTAATACCGACATTTTTAAAGCAGACCACCATAGTCCCTGTGGCCAAGAACACTAAGGTAACCTGCCTAAATGACTACCGACCCGTAGCACTCACGTTTGTAGCCATTAAATGCTTTAAAAGGCTGGTCATGGCTCACATCAACACCATTATCCCAGAAACCCTAGACCCACTCCAATTTGCATACCGCACCAGCAGATCCACAGATGATGCAATCTCTATTGCACTCCACACTGCCCTTTCCCACCTGGACAAAAGGAACACCTATGTGAGAATGCTATTCATTGACTACAGCTCAGCGTTAGTGCCCTCAAAGCTCATCACTAAGCTAAGGACCCTGGAACTAAACACCTCCCTCTGCAACTGGATCCTGGACTTCCTGACGGGCCACCCCCAGCTGGTAAGGGTAGGTAACAACACATCTGCAACGCTGATCCTCAACATGGGGGCCCCTCAGGGGTGCATGCTCAGTCCCCTCCTGTACTCACTGAACTAAGATGAGGAGCTAAAATGGTGGCAGCTCAGAGACCCTCCTGTACTCCACACCAAGACAGTCGTGAAGAGGGCGCGACAAAACCTATTCCCCCTCAGGAGACTGAAAAGATTTGGCATGGGTCCTCAGATCCTCAAAAGGTTTTACAACTGCACCATCGAGAGCATCCTGATGGGTTGCATCACTGCCTGGTATGGCAACTGCTCGGCCTCCGACTGTAAGTCACTACAGAGGGTAGTGCGTACAGCCCAGTAAATCACCGGGCCAAGCTTCCTGCCATCCAGGACCTCTATACCAGGCAGTGTCAGAGGAAGGCCCTAAACATTGTCAAACGACGGCAAGCGGTACCGGAGCACCAAGTCTAGGTCGAAGAGGCTTCTAAACAGCTTCTACCCCCAATACATAAGACTCCTGAACAGCTAATCAAATTGCTACCCAGACTATTTGCATTGTCCCCCCCCACCCACCCACCCACGCTGCTGCTACTCTCTGTTATTATCTATGCATAGCCACTTTAATAACTCTACCTACATGTACATAATTACCTCGACCCCGGTGCCCCCGCACATTAACCCATTGACTGTACCAGTAACCCCTGTATATAGCCCCACTATTGTTATTTACTGCTGCTCTTTAACTTCTTATGGCTGGGGGCAGTATTGAATAGCTTGGATGAATAAGGTGCCCAGAGTAAACTGCCTGCTACTCAGGCCCAGTTGCTAATATATGCATATCATTAGTAGATTTGGATAGAAAACACTCTGAAGTTTCTAAAACGGTTGAAACCTGAGAAAAAATCCAACCAGGAAGTGGGAAATCTGAGGTTTGTAGATTTTCAACTCATTGCCTATCGAATATACAGTGGGATATTGGTCATATTGCAATTCCTAAGGCTTCCTCTAGATGTTAACAGTCTTTAGAACCTTGTTTGATGCTTCTACTGTGAAGGAGGGGGGAATGAGGGCTCTTTGAGTCAGGGCTCTGGCAGAGTGCCATGAGCTGACAACGCGCGTCCACGTGATAGTTAGACCTGCGTTCCATCGCATTTCTACAGACAAAGGAATTATCCGGTTGGAACATTATTGAAGATTTATGTTAAAAACATCCTAAAGACTGATTCTATACTTCGTTTGACATGTTTCTACAAACTGTAATATGACTTTTCGTCTGAACTTTCGCATGGACTTGCCCGCGCGTTGTGAGTTTGGATTGTGTACTGAACGCATAAACAAAAAGGAGGTATTTGGACATAAATGATGGACTTTATGGAACAAATCAAACATTTATTGTGGAACTGGGATTCCTGGAAGTGCATTCTGATGAAGATCATCAAAGGTAAGTGAATATTTATAATGCTATTCTGACATCTGTTGACTCCACAACATGGCGGATATCTTTATGGCTTGTTTGGGCTCTGAGCGCTGTACTCAGATTATAGCATGGTGTGCTTTTTCCGTAAAGTTTTTTTGAAATCTGACACAGCGGTTGCATTAAGGAGAGGTTTATCTAAAGTTCCATGTATAATACTTGTATCTTTTATCAATGTTTATTATGAGTATTTCTGTAAATATATGTGGCTCTCTGCAAAATCACCGGATGTTTTGGAGGCAAAACATTACTGAACATAACGCGCCAATGTAAACTGCGATTTTTGGATATATATATAAACTTTATCGAACAAAACATACATGTATTGTGTAACATGAAGTCCTATGAATGTCATCTGATGAAGATCATCAA
Source organism: Salvelinus namaycush (assembly GCF_016432855.1). NCBI lineage: Eukaryota > Metazoa > Chordata > Actinopteri > Salmoniformes > Salmonidae > Salvelinus > Salvelinus namaycush. Next base: position 71,477,093 of record NC_052307.1, read on the forward strand.
CGGTTAGTGATTCATTTTATCTCTATTTCTGCTTTTTGTGACTCCTTTCTTTGGCTGGAAAAATGGCTGTGTTTTTCTGTGAATAGGTGCTGACCTAACATAATGATATGTTGTGCTTTCGTCGTAAAGCCTTTTGGAAATTGGACACTGTGGTGGGATTAACAACAAGTGTATCTTTAAAATGGTGTAAAATACTTGTATGTCTGAGGAATATTAATTATGAGATTTCTGTTGTTTTGAATTTGGCGCCCTGCACTTTCACTGGCTGTTGTCATATCGATCCTGTTAACGGGATCCCAGCCATAAGAAGTTAATTATTTGTTATTCTTTTTTTCCTTTTTTTTTACCCCCTTTTCTCCCCAATTTTCGTGGTATCCAATCACTAGTAATTACTATCTTGTCTCATCGCTACAACTCCCGTACGGGCTCGGGAGAGACGAAGGTCGAAAGCCATGCGTCCTCCGAAGCACAACCCAACCAAGCCGCACTGCTTCTTAACACAGCGCGCCTCCAACCCGGAAGCCAGCCGCACCAATGTGTCGGAGGAAACACCGTGCACCTGGCCCCCTTGGTTAGCGCGCACTGCGCCCGGCCCGCCACAGGAGTCGCTGGAGCGCGATGAGACAAGGATATCCCTACCGGCCAAACCCTCCCTAATCCGAACGACGCTAGGCCAATTGTGCGTCGCCCCACGGACCTCCCGGTCGCGGCCGGCTGCGACAGAGCCTGGGCGCGAAACCAGAGACTCTGGTGGCGCAGCTAGCGCTGCGATGCAGTGCCCTAGACCACTGCGCCACCCGGGAGGCCCCTGATTATTTGTTATTCTTATCGCTTACTTTTTGGGGGGGTATTTTCTTAAAACTGCATTGTTGGTTAAGGGCTTGTAAGTAAGCATTTCACTGTATTGCCTGTTGTATTCGGCGCATGTGACAAATACAATGTGATTTTATTTAATTTGATTTGATTTACCTAGTAGTGTTTGTGCTGAAACTGACATCTGGCTGCTCACGCAGCTATCCAGCCAGTTTGACTGTATCATGCCGGAGTAACTAGATGAGCAATGCCCATTGCATGTATTATAAGTTAACAGCATGGCAGTTAAAGTTTGGTGTGGACTATGCACTTTACTTCCTTAGCTAGCTATGCTTTATGGAAGAATGTAGCTAGCTAGGATATATTGTCAACATTGATTGGTACCGTCTTTTTGGCTTGTAGGTAATTGGCTATAATAGCAGCCAACGATGTTCGCTAACTTATTTATTTGTGCTCTGATTTAGTTTACACTGACTTCACCATATAAAAAACCCTCCTCTGCAAAATATACCTAACTTTATTTGCTTGTGGCTTGATTCTCATCTGACTGGTGCTAGCTAGCTACAGCTGCTAGCATGCTACTAGTTAGCTACTTCTGTTGTGCAGCAACCAAATTGTTGGTCCCGTTTTAGAACTGAGATTCGGCTGAAAAGATGTTAGCTTTGTCAAAAATGCTACAAAAAGGTAGCACATCGAAATGAGCACGTGAGCGATACATTTTATTAACTGTTGCACCTAGAAACTTAGTCAAGCCGACATTTTTTTAATCCAGTGGTCACTTTATAGACGCTATAGTCTCATTTTAATCCGTCTAGTTTTTGAGCTAGGTAGGCACAGAAAATACTATTAAAGCTGGTATATGGTTCTCGGTAACAGCCAGACGGTTCATGAGGAGAGGTTGATTTGCTCATTTTCATCGATTGATGTCATATTGGCTTACATATGATGGTAGGGAGCTTCAACCAATGCATATCAGTGGAGGCTCCTCGGAGGAGGAAGGGGAGAACCATCCTTCTCAGTGAATTTCAGAAAAATAAAAATTGTGAAGCATTACAAAGTTATCCTTTTAACATAAATCTATACTTAATATATGTCACCAAATAATGTATTAAAACAAACTGTTTTGCAAAGCAGGTCTACAGTAGCCTCAACAGCACTCTGTGGGGTAGCTGTCACGGCCATCGAATGAAGTAGACCAAAGCGCAGCGTTGTGAGCGTACATATTCATTTTTATTAGGATGACGCCGACAAAAACAATAAACAATACAAAAACGACCGTGAAGCTTATGGCATATGTGCCACAAACAAAGTTAACTTCCCACACTGAAAGGAGGGAAAAGGGATACCTAAGTATGGTTCCCAATCAGAAACAACGATAGACAGCTGTCTCTGATTGAGAACCATACCCGGCCAAAACATAGAAATACAAAATCATAGAAAACAAAAACAGAATGTCCACCCCAAATCACACCCTGACCAAACCAAATAGAGACATAAAAAGGCTCTCTAAGATCAGGGCGTGACAGTAGCACCATGGTGTTGCCGGAGGACAGCTAATTTCAATACAAAACCTAGGAGGCTCATGGCACAGCCTTCCATAGACTTACACAGTAATTATGACAACATCCGGAGGACGTTCTCCAACCTATCAGAGCTCTTGCAGCATGAACTGACATGTTGTCCACCCGATCAAAGGATCAGAGAATTAATCTAATACTGAAAGAATAAGCTACAGCTATCTAGCACTGCAGTGCATAAAATGGGGTGAGAAGTTGACTCAAAAATAGAAAGACAATAGGTGAACAGTTTTGAACAAATGAATTTCTTCAAAAAGGAAGGAGAAGCAAGAGAGAGAGATAAAGAGAGTGAGAGCTAGCTATAATTCGTATTTTTTTCACTTTCACTTTCTCTTACTTAGCTAGCGAATGCAGCTAGCTAGTTTAGCCTACTCAAACACTCGGATCAAACAGAGAGGGATGCTATGTTACCTAGCTGGCTATGGCTATCCAACACTGGAACTCTTCCAAGTCAAGGTAAGCTTTTGGTTTTATTCATTTATTGCTAACGGGGCCCGCCGGTGTAACTGCTAAACTGCCTGCTAACTGTACACTGTACTGCATGATTGTAGCAGGTTTACTAACGCGTAAGTTCTAGTAGCTATGTTGACTTGACGTTAGCTAATATGGTGACAATGATGTAGGCTGTGTGTAGCAGTTAGCAGTTCTAATATAAATATTTGGCTTGGAAAGGTTTCTTCACCTGGTCACAAACAGCTGATGTGATGTGCACTGAAGTCCACAAGTGAAGGGAAAAGGTGAGAGGAGGAGAGCATGTAGATGTGAGAAGGAATTATCCAATGATCAAAGGGATAATGTGGTTTGTATTTGGCTGCTATGAAATTGAACTGTGTTTGTGTGTGATCAGGGGTGTATTCATTCCGCCAATTCTGTTGAAAAATGTTTCTTAAACGTAAGCAAATGGAACCAGACAGGTATAAACATAACTGAATTTGTCCAATAGAAACTCTGGTTTGCAACTGTTGGACTAATGATTACACATACATCAGCTACTGTAGATGCAGGCAAGATTGTGCAAGGTGGTATTGAATGTATCAATGTTTGTTACCTTGATTACTAAAATGTCTCTCCATCTGGTAGCAAACTCATGATGGGTATCGGAAAATGTTTTGTATCATGTAGTAGCCTAAACCTATCGATGTTCCATTGAGCTGGGTGAATGGAATATGAATGACAGTCATTCAATGTGCTGTATTAGAACTAAGGCCATGCTCATACATTTTTTAAAATCTTAAACGGCACCGGCCGCCACTAATGCCTATGCTATAATAGTGCATACTCATTGGTAGTAACTGCATTGGTAGAAACCCAAAGTAACACTAGTAATCTTCCAGCATCACAATGGAGTGGACCTCGAATGACTACTTAGGTGTCTTTGCCTTTAAAAATACATTGTTTACTGTGACTGTTTTGTCTGATCGACGAGAACCATGTAAGACTAGTGAACTGCACTGACTTCAACCTGAACCACCTCTCTCCTCAGACATCCCCTAACATCTCTCTCCTCAGACATCCCTGAACCACCTCTCTCCTCAGACATCCCCACACCATCTCTCTCCTCAGACATCCCCACACCACCTCTCTCCTCAGACATCCCCTAACATCTCTCTCCTCAGACATCCCTGAACCACCTCTCTCCTCAGACATCCCCTATCATCTCTCTCCTCAGACATCCCTGAACCACCTCTCTCATCAGACATCCCCACACCACCTCTCTCCTCAGACATCCCTGAACCACCTCTCTCCTCAGACATCCCCACACCATCTCTCTCCTTAGACATCCCCACACCACCTCTCTCCTCAGACATCCCCACACCACCTCTCTCCTCAGACATCCCCACACCATCTCTCTCCTCAGACATCCCCACACCACCTCTCTCCTCAGACATCCCCACACCATCTCTCTCCTCAGACATCCCCACACCACCTCTCTCCTCAGACATCCCCACACCACCTCTCTTCTCAGACATCCCCTAACATCTCTCTCCTCAGACATCCCCACACCACCTCTCTCGCCTCAGACATCCCCTAACATCTCTCTCCTCAGACATCCCCACACCACCTCTCTCCTCAGACATCCCTGAACCACCTCTCTCTTCAGACATCCACACACCACCTCTCTCCTCAGACATCCCCACACCACCTCTCTCCTCAGACATCCCCACACCACCTCTCTCCTCAGACATCCCCACACCACCTCTCTCCTCAGACATCCCTGAACCATCTCTCTCCTCAGACATCCCCACACCACCTCTCTCCTCAGACATCCCCACACCATCTCTCTCCTCAGACATCCCCACACCACCTCTCTCCTCAGACATCCCCACACCACCTCTCTCCTCAGACATCCCCACACCACCTCTCTCCTCAGACATCCCCACACCACCTCTCTCCTCAGTCATCCCTGAACCACCTCTCTCCTCAGACATCCCCACACCACCTCTCTCCTCAGTCATCCCTGAACCACCTCTCTCCTCAGACATCCCCACACCACCTCTCTCCTCAGACATCCCTGAACCACCTCTCTTCTCAGATATCCACTAGATGGCTCTGCTAAGGAAGCAGCAAGGGAGCCACTGATCCAGAATCTGTTCCTTCCCTCTAGAACAGCTCCTGAGGTTCACTGACACTCTACGGTGTTAAGATTAGAGGTGAAGAAAACAGGGGGATCAGACAATGTGTAGTCATTCCTCTGCCGTGTGCTGTCTGCGGAATAACTCCCTGCCTCTGTGGCGCTGCGAAATAACTGCTTTTGTTCCTTTGTGTGTGGAGAGGGTCCTTGTTTCCCATTGCTGTTTAGAGGAGCTGTCAGAGAGTGAGAGGGGAGGTGTATGACTATGTTATATAGGTCTGTCTGGATGAATCAGAGAGAGTGGCTATGTCGTAGTAGATGAGTCGTCCCAGTGTTGGAGATCCTGTCTCCATGTCGGGTGCTCACAGTAAACCCTCCTTCATCCTGTCAAGGTGGGACTAAGAGAGGGGGAAAGGAGGAAGCTGAGGAAATACCCTCTTTATTGGACGTCTTGCTTTTTGATTTATTAGATTGCTAATGCATACAAAGCAGTATTTTGACAATAAGTTGGGATTCATAAAATGCATTTAAGACCTGTATTGTTGATTGTATGGAGTTTGCATTCCTATGGCGCACACACACAGAGCCCCGCCCCCCCGCCCTCAAACCCGTTAACCTTTACCGAACCTCAACCCCGTATCCGGGATCACCCCCCACCCCCCACACACTGATTAGCATAGCTAGCATAGCTTCACAAGTAGATAGTAGCATCTAAATATCATTAAATCACAAGTCCAAGACACCAGATGAAAGATACAGATCTTGTGAATAAAGCCACCATTTCAGATTTTTAAAATGTTTTACAGGGAAGACAAAATATGTAAATCTATTAGCTAAACACGTTAGCAAAATACACCACTATTCTAACTCCATCAGTTTCTTACTCCTTCAGGTGCTATCACCAATTCGGCTCAACTAAGATATTGATAGCCAATAACCTATAAAAAAAACCATCAGATGACAGTCTGATAACATATTCATGGTATAGGATAGTTTTTGTTAGAAAAAAGTGCATATTTCAGGTAGAAATCACAGTTTACAATTGCACCGACCATCACAAATCGACTAGAATTACTAGATAGAGCAACGTGTATGACCAATTTACTCATCATAAAACATTTCATAAAAATAGACAAAGCATAGCAATGGAAAGACCCAGTTCTTGTGATTTCAGACCATATTTCAGATTTTCTAAGCGTTTTTCAGCGAAAACACAATAAATCGATAAGTTAGCATACTACATGTGCAAACGTTACCAGAGCATCGATTCCAGCCAAAGAGCGCTATAACGTCAACATCGCCAAAAGATATTAATTTTTTCACTAACCTTCTCAGAATTCTTCCGATGACACTCCTGTAACATCATTTTACAACATACATATACAGTTTGTTCGAAAAGGTGCATATTTAGCCATACAAAACCGTGGTTACACAATAAAAATACTAGGAAATCAAGCCTCAATATGTCTGACGTCATCTATCAGAGTGATCTAGTTTAATTGAAAGCTAATCATATACTTGACTAAAAAATACAGGGTTGACAGGAATCGAAAGACAAATTAGTTCTTAATGCAACCGCTGATTTACATTTGTAAAATTATCCTTACTTTTCAATACAGGGTTCGCCAAGTGAAGCTATACCAAACAAAATGGCGAAATATGCGTTTAAAATATTTCGACAGAACAACAATTTATCATATTAAATATTGCTTACTATGAGCTGTTCTTCCATCATATTCTTGGGCAATGTATCCTTTCTATGTTATAAACGTCTTTTGGTCGATAGATGTCCTCTGTCCTTCGAAATATCCACTAACGATCGAACGGGACCCCAAAACGTGTCCAAAGTTTCAGAGTGCACAACAAAGAAATTCCTCAAAATCGCACTAAACGGATATAATTTCCTATAAAACGGTTTAAATTAACTACCTTATGATGTTTCTAAGTCCTATATCGAATTAAATTACAGACGGATACATTTCAAGTTGATAACCGAGCCTGTGAAAATGGCGTCCGGAGGTCCCTTCCTGCGTAAGGGCGAGCGTCGAAAGGGGGGCTACTCTCACTCCTTGGTCTTTTATAACCTCTGAGAGCTACGGAGAAGGCCCATTCCACTTCTCATTGGTTACTGACATCCAGGGGAAGGCGGGTGCAGTTCGTGTCGTTCCATAGGATAGACAGAGACCTTAAAAACTGATCTGAAACCAGAGCTTCGCTCTCAGACCTTTCACTGTCTGTCATGGATTTCGCTGTAGAAAGAGTTCTGGGTCACCCACAGACATCATTCCAACTTTGTATGAAACTAGAAAGTGTTTTCTTTCCAATAGAATTAATAATATGCATATTGTACGAGCAAGAATTGAGTACTAGGCAGTTTAATTTGGAGACGACAAAATGCTAATTCGGAACAGCACCCCCTGTAGTCGCAAGAAGTTAACCTGTCATCCACATTTGCGTTTAAATGTGGCTTGTCACAGTAAACTGTAAACATATTTTCTTCATTTTGGAGCTGTGTTTATGCATCATCACCCTGGCGAATTGACTGCAGCATTTATAATAAAAATGATTCTGGATCTACCAGAAGGTTTTGTTAGTGCTGTATGAGAAAACACTGCAGGATGTTTACCATGGCTTCACTAGGCATTTATTTAGGACTTTTGAAGTGCACACTACAGCATGTGATTTTCCATTTTCCATCATGCTACTGTAAATTAAATTCAAAAAATGTAACTGAAAAATAACCAATTTGAGGAACTGGCCATTTCAAGATTTGGTTTTGGTTTTGAAATTGTGTGAGGTAGATTAGAGCTCCACAGCCTCCATGACAGACACATAGACACATCAACCTGCCGACCTGCAGGAACGAACAGCCCAACACCAGACAGTCCCACTCAGTACAGACTGCAATACATCTCACTGTCCAATCAGTAGTGTCTGTTAGAATGTTGTTAGAGCACCCATCAACAAACCAGACTGAAAATCTCTGGTGGGGAGGATAGAGGTAGAAATGTATAGTGTTGGAGACAGCAGGATGGTCCTGCACAGTATTCATATGAACATGGGCTGAGAGGACATTTCTCTCAGAAATGAGAGTTTAACTTTAGAGTGAAGTGATATCTGATTTATTTTGTGTTGCAGGTCAGCTCTCTCAAATCAGTTATTTCATCTCTCCAATTTTGAGCAACAAATACAAGTGTGTGTGTGTGTGTGCGCTTGTGTGCCTGCCTGTGTTTGCCTGTGTGCATGTGTGCTCTCACTCCCGTGTGTTGTAGCAGTAGCAGGCTGTCAGGCCTTAAGGCACAGAGTTCACCGTGGGCCACCCTGGGCCACCCTGCACCACCCTGGGCCACCCTGGGCCACCCTGCACCACTCCTAATCCTTCTAATGAACTCCCAGACAGTTGTTCCCCATCTGTTGCCCCAGGTCCCCCTCCCTCCCTCTCCTCTCCTCCCTTTTCTTCCCCTCCTTCCTCCTCATCTCTCCCCCCTCTTCTCCCCCCAGCCTGTCAGCTAATTAGAGTACGGGGTGGCAGTGGAGGGGAGGGGTGGGAGGAGTAGAAGGCCAAGGAGGGGGGAGTACAAAGACCCATCTGGCCTGCCCACTACTACACCACTCCTCCCAGTCCTCTGTCCTTTCTGCCCATTACCCTTCGCTTAGCCTTTTGATTAGCGTGTGGAACGCTGGCCACAAAGGATGATAATTGGATACAACTCCCTGGCTGTGCTGTCAATCAAGTTTGGGCCAGGGTTGTGCCTTCCCTCCTCTCTAACCCTCCCCTCTTGTTTGTCTGCAGCCTGGCTGTATGGTTGAATGAGCTTTCATACCAAATGGCACCCTATTCGCTATATAGTGCACTACTTTTGATCAGAGCCCTATAGGCACTACTGTATATAGGAAATAGGGTGCCATTTGGAATGCAGAAAAATAAATGAGCCTCTGATCTGATCTAGTCACTGGTCAGTCAGTCAGTCTGACCCTGGAGGAAGAACAAGCCAGGAAGAACAGATAGAATGTTAGAATTTCCACAGTCCTGTATTTGCAGTATATTTGGTCAACAATCAGGAATTTAAAATGGCTTCTCTTTGTTCTTGTCTCTGAATAGGAATCTGTCAGTTAAACGAGTGAGAGAAATGTCCTCTCAGCCCGTGTTCATATGAATACTATGCAGGACCATCCTGCTCTCTCCAACACTATACATTTCTACCTCTCTCCTCCCCACCAGAGATTTTCAGTCTGGTTTGTTGATGGGTGCTCTAACAACATTCTAACAGACACTACTGATTGGACAGTGAGATGTATTGCAGTCTGTACTGAGTGGGACTGTCTGGTGTTGGGCTGTTCGTTCCTGCAGGTCGGCAGGTTGATGTGTCTATGTGTCTGTCATGGAGGCTGTGGAGCTCTATTCTACCTCACACAGCAGGTAAAACAGAGGACAGAATATAGATTCTGTTCAATAGACGTTGGCTGTAACCTGATCATTTTTCCTCATGCCAGTCCGACATATTTCTGGCTACCTCATCACTAGGCAATAAAGAAGAAACCTGCACACTGCTCTTGCTAGTATCACTGCTTTTAATAAGCTTTAGGTATCAGCCTCAAGGCCTTCATCAAGCGGAGGAAGAACTTGAGGCTGATACGTAAAGCTTAATAAAGAGCAGTGATACTAGCAAGAGCAGTGTGCAGGTTTCTTATTATTTCTCATGTTATTCAACTGTTACCGTGCACCTGCAACAAAGATAGCTCAGATGTTCGAGTGGCTTTTGAATTTGTACCTCCTCACTAGGAAAATCCTTCTTGTGGCTCGTCAGTGATTGACAGAGAAGGAGCTTACATGCAATTGAGGGGAAAGCTTCCTCTGTTCCTAGTTGAAATGTGTTCAGGCTTGCAGGCCTAGAGAACAAAAGCACCCAGACTGGAAGACTGGCATAGTGTCTGGTAGAAGTTGGCATGGTTAGGAAGTTGGTGAACATCTGTGAACTTTTAGAACCGTTTGAGACAAACCATCTCCATCATCATACCATCCCCAAAACCCACATACATAATAAACCCACATACACAACCACACAGACACAACCACACAGACACAACCACACAGACACAACCTCACAAACACAACCTCACAGACACAACCACACAGACAAAACCACACAGACACAACCACACAGACACAACCACACAGACACAACCTCACAAACACAACCACACAGACCCAACCACACAGACCCAACCACACAGACACAACCACACAAACATAACCACACAGACACAACCACACAGACACAACCACACATACATAACCACACAGACACAACCACACAGACACAACCACACAGACACAACCACACAGACATAACCACACAGACACAACCTCACAGACACAACCACACAGACACAACCACACAAACACAGACACAACCTCACAGACATAACCACACAGACATAACCACACAGACACAACCACACAGACACAACCACACAGACATAACCACACAGACATAACCACACAGACATAACCACACAGACATAACCACACAGACATAACCACACAGACACAACCACACAGACACAACCACACAGACATAACCACACAGACACAACCTCACAGACACAACCACACAGACACAACCACACAAACACAGACACAACCTCACAGACATAACCACACAGACATAACCACACAGACACAACCACACAGACACAACCACACAGACATAACCACACAGACATAACCACACAGACACAACCACACAGACACAACCACACAGACATAACCACACAGACACAACCACACAGACACAACCACATCCCTGTGCCTCTGTAAACTGCTGTCTCTTCAAACAGAGAATATTTAACCTAAAGGAATCTGTGGAAGTAGGTAAATATGTAAACATCACGTACCTGGCTGCCGACTACCACAGACAGAGAAAGATACAGTAGGCTGTTAATTTAGCTAAAGCTATTACCACTCAGTCAGTCAGTTAAGATGTTTGGTGTTAATTTTAACATACACAAATTAAACTTTTAAGTCACACTACAAGCATAGTTTGTCAGTTCTCATAATTCCAGGTGTGTTTACAGTTGACCTCACTTGTTGCCTGTCAAAACGCCTTAAAATGACATGTGGGTTTAGAAATGTTTTATCTAAACAACAGCATGAATTAATGTAATACATTAAAACATCTCCAAAATTAAAACAATGCATAAGTAGGCTATTTGAGATCAAGATCAATCATTTGCTAATAAGAGGACAGATCTTATGGATATTGATCATTTGACACCTTGAAAGAAGGAGAACCTCTCTCTCTCTCTCGCGCTCAGTGAAATGATTTAGTAAGCGGAAGGATGATGAATAAATTATGTGTTTTTAAACACTCTTGCTGAGTGTTTTCAATCGGAAGTTAATTCCTGCCCTTCAAAGGGTGTTCATGGGCTAAGTGTCTCAACCATGTCAATGGCTAGCTGGCCTTTTGATGGAGATGGACTCTTTCTCTCTCTCTGTCTCTCTCTCTCTCTCTCTGTCTCTCTCTCTCTCTCTTTCTCTCTCTCTCTCTCTCTCTCTCTCTCTCTCTCTCTCTCTCTCTCTCTCTCTTGCTCTCTCTCTCTCGCTCTTGCTCTCGCTCTCTCTCTCTCTCTCTCTCTCTTTCTGTCTCTTTCTCTATCTATCTATCTATCTATCTATCTATCTATCTATCTATCTATCTATCTATCTATCTATCTATCTATCTATCTATCTCTCTCTCTCTCTCTCTCTCTCTCTCTCTCTCTCTCTCTCTCTCTCTCTCTCTCTCTCTCTCTCTCTCTCTCTCTCTCTCTCTCTCTCTCTCTCTCTCTCTCTCTCTATGCCTCTCTCTCTATGCCTCTCTCTCTCTCTCTCTCTCTCGCTCTCGCTCTCTCCCTCTCAATTCAATTAAATTCAAGGGGCTTTCTTGGCATGGGAAACATATGTTAACATTGCCAAAGCAAGTGAGGTAGATAATATACAAAAGTGAAATAAACAATAAAATGTACAGTAAACATTACACATACAGAAGTTTCAAAAGAATAAAGACATTACAAATGTCCTATTATGTATATATACAGTGTTGTAACAACGTACAAATGGTTAAAGTACACAAGGGAAAATAAATAAGCATAAATATGGGTTGTATTTACAATGGTGTTTGTTCTTCACTGGTTGCCCTTTTCTTGTGGCAACAGGTCACAAATCTTGCTGCTGTGATGGCACACTGTGGTATTTCACCCAGTAGATATGGGAGTTTATCAAAATTGGGTTTGTTTTCGAATTCTTTGTGGATCTGTGTAATCTGAGGGAAATATGTGTCTCTAATATGGTCATACAAGAGGAATTTGTATTTGTGGTCCTGGCGACTGCACCTTTTTTGGAACACCATTATTTTGGTCTTACTGAGATTTACTGTCAGGATCAAGGTCTGGCAGAATCTGTGCAGAATATCTAGGTGCTGCTGTAAGCCCTCCTTGGTTGGTGACAGAAGCACCAGATCATCAGCAAACAGTAGACATTTGACTTCAGATTCTAGTAGGGTGAGGCCGGGTGCTGCAGACTTTTCTAGTGCCCGCGCCAATTTGTTGATATATATGTTGAAGAGGGTGGGGCTTAAGCTGCATCCCTGTCTCACCCCACGGCCCTGTGGTAAGAAATGTGTGTGTTTTTTGCCTATTTTAACCGCACACTTGTTGTTTGTGTACATGGATTTTATAATGTCGTATGTTTTACCCCCAACACCACTTTCCATCAATTTGTATAGCAGACCCTCATGCCAAATTGAGTCGAAGGATTTTTTGAAATCAACAAAGCATGAGAAGACTTTGCCTTTGTTTTGGTTTGTTTGTTTGTCAATTAGGGTGTGTAGGGTGAATACATGGTCTGTTGTACGGTAATTTGGTAAAAAGCCAATTTGACATTTGCTCAGTACATTGTTTTCATTGAGGAAATGTACGAGTCTGCTGTTAATGATAATGCAGAGGATTTTCCCAAGGTTGCTGTTGACGCATATCCCACGGTAGTTATTGGGGTCAAATTTGTCTCCACTTTTGTGGATTGGGGTGATCAGTCCTTGGTTCCAAATATTGGGGAAGATGCCAGAGCTAAGGATGATGTTAAAGAGTTTTAGTATAGCCAATTGGAATTCGTTGTCTATATATTTGATAATTTCATTGAGAATACCATCAACACCACATGCCTTTTTGGGTTGGGGGGTTTTTATTTTGTCCTGTAGCTCATTCAATGTAATTGGAGAATCCAGTGGGTTCTGGTAGTCTTTAATAGCTGATTCTAAGATTTGTATTTGATCATGTATATGTTTTTGCTCTTTTTTTTGTTGCTCTTTTTGCTCTCTCTATGCCTCTATATATGCTTTTTTCTCTCTCTCTCTCTCTCTCTCTCTCTCTCTCTCTCTCTCTCTCTCTCTCTCTCTCTCTCTCTCTCTCTCTCTCTCTCTCTCTCTCTCTCTCTCTCTCTCTCTCCGTCTCTCCGTCCCCTGTATGAGGAAAGACCTCCCTGCCTCTGGTAGAATGGAGACGGGGGTGGTGGTGCTAGCTCACCCTGACTACTGGGGGGTAAGGGGTGGGTTTGCACTTTTGAGATTTAGCAGGAATGTTTTGGGGGATCGCTCTGTTTCAGATTTCAACCTCAGCTCTCTTCTGGAGGTGGGAGGGATGGGGACAGGGCAGGGGGAGGAGGTGGGAGGGATGGGGGCAGGGCACGGGGAGGAGGTGGGGGAAATCTTTCCTCTGTGAAAATAACTTGATACTCTGACTTGGCTGGCTGTTCTTGACTGTGTCTTGTTCTGCCACAGAACAATGCAGATGGAGTAATATTTCAGGTCGGAGGGGAACACTGATTCTGCAGGCAGGTAGCTGCTACTTCTTCTAACCCTCCCCTCCCCTACTCCATCCCTCCCCCCCTCCCCTGCTCCTCCTCCCTTCTCCAGTCCCACACATTCCTCATGGCTCCAGTAAACCCTCCATTCTTTACACACAGTAAAGCACTGCAATACACTGCTACCCAGTAGAAGCCTGTTTTCTCTGCCTCCATCCTAACCTGTTTTTCATCACTACAGAGAACACAGGCCGTGTCCAAATACCCATATTAGCATACTACATACTGTATACTATGTACTCATTGTCGAATACTATTTAGGACGTACCGTTTAGTCAAATGTATGCAGTGTGCCACGGCCGCAACGCAGTAGCGCCTCCTGACTGGCTGAGTAGGTGGATTTTTCAAAATTCAACAGACATGCATTGCATTAACCAGCCTGATATTAGCTAATTTCCAAATGTATTAATTTCTCTAAACTCTGAATAGAATATGAATGGAGTTATAGTTCTACTCAGGCTGGTTATAGGCAGACTATCACATTCAACCTATACCATAGCCCATATAGACTGTCTATCCTATTTAAAAAGGAACTGAATATTTGGAAGGTGTTCCTAATGTTTTGTATACTCAGTGTATATAAATTAAATCAAATAGCCTAGTACACACACCAAAACTGTTCAAATGATCAAATCAAAAGGCTATTTCACAGAAAGACGTGGACAGTCGGGTTCATCGCAAATTCAGAACCACTGGACAGCAACATAATAAACTAAAGTACTGATCATTGGGAACGAGATCAGAATGACTGCTAAGACTTGATCCATAAATGAAATAGGTAGCCATGCCTACAAAACTAAAACAATCCATATGTTCAAATCAGAAGGCCTGGTGAACATGACATCATTAACACAGCCACATCCTGAGTCCCCGGTGCAGAAACTCAGAAATCAGAAGGCCTGATGAACATGACATCAATAACACAGCCACATCCTGAGTCCCCGGTGCAGAAACTCAGAAATCAGAAGGTCTGATGAACATGACATCAATAACACAGCCACATCCTGAGTCCCCAGTGCAGAAACTCAGAAATCAGAAGGTCTGATGAACATGACATCAATAACACAGCCACATCCTGAGTCCCCGGTGCAGAAACTCAGAAATCAGAAGGTCTGATGAACATGACATCAACAATACAGCCACATCCTGAGTCCCCGGTGCAGAAACTCAGAAATCAGAAGGTCTGGTGAACATGACATCAACAATACAGCCACATCCTGAGTCCCCGGTGCAGAAACTCAGAAATCAGAAGGCCTGGTGAACATGACATCATTAACACAGCCACATCCTGAGTCCCCGGTGCAGAAACTCAGAAATCAGAAGGCCTGGTGAACATGACATCAACAACACAGCCACATCCTGAGTCCCCGGTGCAGAAACTCAGAAATCAGAAGGTCTGATGAACATGACATCATTAACACAGCCACATCCTGAGTCCCCGGTGCAGAAACTCAGAAATCAGAAGGTCTGATGAACATGACATCATTAACACAGCCACATCCTGAGTCCCCGGTGCAGAAACTCAGAAATCAGAAGGTCTGATGAACATGACATCATTAACACAGCCACATCCTGAGTCCCCGGTGCAGAAACTCAGAAATCAGAAGGTCTGATGAACATGACATCATTAACACAGCCACATCCTGAGTCCCCGGTGCAGAAACTCAGAAAACAGAAGGCCTGATGAACATGACATCAATAACACAGCCACATCCTGAGTCCCCGGTGCAGAAACTCAGAAAACAGAAGGCCTGATGAACATGACATCCTTAACACAGCCACATCCTGAGTCCCCGGTGCAGAAACTCAGAAATCAGAAGGCCTGGTGAACATGACATCAACAATACAGCCACATCCTGAGTCCCCGGTGCAGAAACTCAGAAATCAGAAGGTCTGATGAACATGACATCATTAACACAGCCACATCCTGAGTCCCCGGTGCAGAAACTCAGAAATCAGAAGGCCTGATGAACATGACATCAATAACACAGCCACATCCTGAGTCCCCGGTGCAGAAACTCAGAAATCAGAAGGTCTGATGAACATGACATCATTAACACAGCCACATCCTGAGTCCCCGGTGCAGAAACTCAGAAATCAGAAGGTCTGGTGAACATGACATCAACAATACAGCCACATCCTGAGTCCCCGGTGCAGAAACTCAGAAATCAGAAGGCCTGATGAACATGACATCATTAACACATCCACATCCTGAGTCTCCGGTGCAGAAACTCAGAAATCAGAAGGCCTGGTGAACATGACATCAATAACACAGCCACATCCTGAGTCCCTGGTGCAGAAACTCAGAAATCAGAAGGCCTGATGAACATGACATCATTAACACAGCCACATCCTGAGTCTCCGGTGCAGAAACTCAGAAATCAGAAGGCCTGGTGAACATGACATCAACAACACAGCCACATCCTGAGTCCCCGGTGCAGAAACTCAGAAATCAGAAGGTCTGGTGAACATGACATCAACAATACAGCCACATCCTGAGTCCCCGGTGCAGAAACTCAGAAATCAGAAGGCCTGATGAACATGACATCATTAACACATCCACATCCTGAGTCTCCGGTGCAGAAACTCAGAAATCAGAAGGCCTGGTGAACATGACATCAATAACACAGCCACATCCTGAGTCCCTGGTGCAGAAACTCAGAAATCAGAAGGCCTGATGAACATGACATCATTAACACAGCCACATCCTGAGTCTCCGGTGCAGAAACTCAGAAATCAGAAGGCCTGGTGAACATGACATCAACAACACAGCCACATCCTGAGTCCCCGGTGCAGAAACTCAGAAATCAGAAGATGGTTTAGTATTTAGTTTAAAAGCTCTGACAAAGTCCTTGAGAACAAGAAACACTTTTCAATGAGAAAACAGAAATTCACTTTAGGTATAATTTAAAAAAAGAATACATCTGTTTTCAAAGATGTAGCCTACGATGCAATACTCGTGATCATTTTAAGGAGAACAAAAACTACTTATCCTACATTTGAACACCACCACAGGACTTTTGCTATTCAGCATCTTCCCAATTAAGCAGCCTAGTTTTGTTGTTTGTAAAAAAATCCACATAGCCGCGGGAAGTAAGGGTGCTGAGGATTCTGCATAATAATAATAAAATAAATCATGTATTTATTTTTTTCTCCTCAAAATTTGTGCACTGGGCCTTTACTAATCCTCTATTAGCCGATCGATATAGCTGTCTGTAGTGCATCTACCCCCTAACATCTTCCTGCAGCTATGACTATAAAATATTATATTTTCGCGTATTGAGAATGTGCCATGCGTGATTTTCCATTATTTGTTGATTTCGGTAGCGTGTCCACATATGTAAATGATCAGCTGTTGTCGAAGCTGAAATTAGTATGACTTCTGGGTTTTTTAAGTATACTTTAATTTCGCATACTATTAAACTTAATTTTTTCGTATACTCAAATGGCCTAACTTTTAGGACACAAGTATGGGTATTCGGACACAGATAGTCTATCTATTGTAGTATTGTGGCAATTACACTCAGTTATCAAACACAGCTTTCTTTGCAGTTCATTACATTCTCTTTTCAAAGAAGAACATGCTTGCATTTAAACCAAATTAATAGTTTTTCTCTGTTGTTTATAAAGAAGCAAATATTTCCCCTTCACTTGTTTTTCCCTCTGTCCTGCTCTGATGTACCGACTGTGCATTAGTTCTATTCATCACTAGAGAAGCTTCTTGTTTGTAAGTTGTGTGTCTGTCGCCATGTCTGTGTTATCATTCTCTCTCTCTCTCTCTCTCTCTCTCTCTCTCTCTCTCTCTCTCTCTCTCTCTCTCTCTCTCTCTCTCTCTCCCCATCTCTCTCTCTCTTTCTCTCTGTAAGTCTGAACTCATACCATTTCCACCACTAAAAGCTTCTAATGGACTGGAATGGCCACTCCAGCCCTCATTATCATTAGCTAAGTTTCCTTTCTGCCCATTAATGTAGAAAAGCTATGTATATTTATAATGCTTTTACAGGGCTAGAGGGACGATCGATATCATAATCTACCACTGTTGGAGGAATATGAAGTCAAGTTCTGCATTAGGGAGAAAATAACGGTTTGAAACTGCAAAACAAGGAAGTCTGTTTGATCAGGGTGTGGTTTTGCTTATAGAATGTAGATGTGTCTGTGCTGATACAGGTAGATGGGATAGCGAGTTACTTTTCCTCTTCATGTTCTATAAAGGTTCTGATTGAGAGAAGGTTCTCATTTCATTCACTCCTTCAACCTATTGTTTGACTTTCACCTGACATTGTTAGGTAAATGACTCGTTCCACAAATAGATAGCCTTTTTTATTTTTATTTTTATTTCACCTTTATTTAACCAGGTAGGCTAGTTGAGAACAAGTTCTCATTTGCAACTGCGACCTGGCCAAGATAAAGCATAGCAATTCGACACATACAACAACACAGAGTTACACATGGAATAAACAAAACATACAGTCAATAATACAGTAGATAAAAAGAAAACAAAAAGTGTATATACAGTGATTGCAAATGAGGTAAGATAAGGGAGTTAAGGCAATAAATAGGCCATGGTGGCGAAGTAATTACAATATAGCAATTAAACACTGGAATGGTAGATGTGCAGAAGATGAATGTGCAAGTAGAGATACTGGGGTGCAAAGGAGCAAGATAAATAAAATAAATACAATAAGGGGATGAGGTAGATAGATGGGCTGTTTACAGATGGGCTATGTACAGGTGCAGTGATCTGTGAGCTGCTCTGTCAGCTGGTGCTTAAAGCTAGTGAGGGAGATATGAGTCTCCAGCTTCAGTGATTTTTTCAGTTTGTTCCAGTCATTGGCCTTTCATGTCCTTGTGACATTATGTGCGTACATTTTGATAAACCACTCAAGTTAACAGTTGGATCACATACATATACGCTATAACTAAACAAATCCATGTTAAACATTTGAATAGTAATGTTTTAATAATCAACAAAAATATGTCCCACGTCATGTTTCTCTGACTTCTAGGAATATTTGAACCCACTTAACCTCCAGATGTATCCAGGTTTTCTGCATCGTTGTAAAGCCCTAGTTATTCTGTTGCTTTGACACTCATTTTGAACATTATTATTTATTTCATGTGATTAGTGATTATTTAACATTTGTCCCTCTTGTTTTAATATATTAATACCATTCCTTAAAAAATATATTCTAAAGAAACATTGAACATCTAATAGTCAAATCATAGTGTAAAAGCAGGTGTGCTGGTTGTACTCTTATTGGCCATTTGCTGGTGTTTTGTGTGCCGAGCATAACACGCCAACCCTGTTATCTATAGTTAGATGTTTAGATCTTTAGATTTATTGTTGAGCCCATCTCTGTTGCATATAAAAAGCTTCCATTCCCCGTAACAAGCAGAGTTATGGTGGATTGAAGATTAAATGTTATGGTCAAACCTGTTACTATAATTGGCACCTTTTATAGTATTTTCTTTCTTTTTTTTTTTTTACTTCTGGAGATGGGAAAACATGTTTGTTATTAAGTTGAACATGTGCTATTTATGACAGAATGCTATTATTATGTTAATGTTAACATGAGATGACCAACATGACCAAATTACACTACCCAAAAGGCACTCTATTTGTGGAATGACCCAAAAGGCACTCTATTTGTGGAATGACCCAAATGTTAACTTGATGATTAGTCTTATTGTGATGATTAGCATGTTTATTAGGGCCTGAAGTGCTCGTGGTCACAGATTAATGCTCCATGACAAGACACTGCCTGAACAGGTTGTCCATATTGGTACCAGCATAGCAGAGAGATGGAGAGCAGAGCAGGCTGATGAAGGTGGTCTGGCGGTAGAGACTGACCAGGCTGAGGGGGCTCCCCCAGCACCTCTGCTTCCTGTGGCTGAGTGGCTGAATGGCTGAATGGAGGGGCGGGTTGGTGCTGGGACTGGGTGGAGGGCTGGGGGTCAGCTGGGGGTCAGCTGGGTTTATGAGCCATCCCTCTTCTTATCAGTGGTGTTGAGAAGCCTGAGCTGCAGGAGGGCAGTGAGGGCAGTAAGGGCAGTGAGGGCAGTGAGGGCTCCCAGCATCTCAACTGCTGTCCATATCGGCTCTAAACTGAACCTGTGATAACCCTATCAATGCTGACCTCCCTCCCAGGCCAGGGAGCTGTAAACCCAGGTCCTGCCAGTCAGGATCACTCCTCTACCTCTCTGGATCATCTTGTACCAGTCTGCCAGTCAGGATCACTCCTCTACCTCTCTGGATCTGTCCAGCTCTGAACTTCAGCCAGAGACATACAGTAACTTCAGCTTAAGTTAATCTCCTTCCAGTTCCAGTATCGACCGCCACCTCTTAAATGAGTCCAGTGATGAACTAATAAGACAACAGAGGGGAAGGCGAGACATCCTCCTCTTCTGAAGCATCCTCGTCCCTGAGGCTTGATTTTCATCTTGTTATCATTCCATTAATGAGAGAATTATTTTCTAACTGAAAACATTTGATTTTAATATGTCCGCGATGCCTGGCTTTGCGACACTCTCCCGGAAGCTTCGGTAGACACAGGGGTTTGGGAGAAAATAGAATGTAATAGAATGTAATGGAATATTGTCCTCTTTGTCCAATCTTGTTTACAAACCTGTTCATTTTACACCAACAGACAAACAAACGAAGAAACCATCACCCAGACATGTATCAATCAATCAAATATATTTCTACAGCTCGTTTTACATTCAGTACTATACCTTCTAGTGTCCCAGTGAAGGTCAAGTGTCTGCTGTTGGAGAAGAAAATTATTTTGTTACACATAAATAACCAGCTCCTGACTGTTCAGGAATATGTACAGCCATTCTCTGAGACACTGACCCCTCAAAGTCCCCAATAACACAAAATTAGCAATATGTTATCTCTCTCTCTCTCAGCTTTTTTCTCTCTCTCTTTATGCACCTTCCCCATCTCTCCCAGAGGCCTGTAATGATTGATTTTTGTTTTGGTAATGTTACTCCCTCTCAGAGTTTCCTTGAACCAAGCAGGCAGCAGATTGGCCACGCTAAGTGTTGCTGTAATTCATGTGATGCAGGGGAGGAGAGATTATGAGAAGCCCGTGATAGATTAAGGTTTGGAATTACAAAGATGTGATATACGACAGTGTTAGTTAGTTCTACAAATCTAACTCTGCAAGGTTCCAAAAGGGTTCTTCAGCTGTCCCCATAGGAGAACCCTTTTAGGTTCCAGGTAGGATCCTTTTGGGTTCCATGTAGAACCCTCTGTGGAAATGGTTCTACATGGAACCCAAAATGTTCTACCTTGCTGGTGTGTTTTTTTCATCACTGCTAAATGTATGAACATTATTGAAATATTACTGAAATGTCAAGAAATGCTAACAATGAAGCAACCTGTTTATACAGTACACAATATCTGGATATTCAATTCAAATAGAAGTCTTTATCAGTATCTATTTGAGTAATGATACATGACAATGCTGCAACAGTTATGTTCAGTTGAAGTACAGTTTGTACAGTTCAAGTGTCTTCTCTCCACAGTAATCCCCTGGAGACAAACTGCTAATGGGGTAGATTCTCCAGGCTGTCACTTGCTTCCCTTTAAATTATCCGTGCGTGCACAATCCGTGCGTGCGTGTCAATCCCTGCGGGTCGGTTTTGTCTCTATGGGGGACTAATGATCCCAGTATGTCTGCTCTGAGTGGCCCTCTGCAGCTACATTCTCTTATTATTGGCTTAGAGGAGAGAGAAAATTTGGGCTCCCGAGTGGCGCAGCGGTCTAAGGCACTGCATCTCAGTGCAAGAGGCGACACTACAGTTCCTGGTTCAAATCCAGGTTGAATCACATCCGGCCCTGATTGGGAGTCCCATAGGGTGGTGCACAAATGGATAAGAATTTGTTCTTAACTGAAATAAAGTAATAATAATAATACAAATAATAATATACACTACCGTTCAAAAGTTTGGGGTCAGATGTCTCACAAGTCCTCAACTGGCAGCTTCATTAAATCGTACCCCCAAAACACCAGTCTCAACGTGAAGAGGCAACTCTGGGATGCTGGCCTTCTAGGCAGAGTTGACTGGCCAATAAAAAGAAAAGTTTAAGATGGGCAAAAGAACACAGACACTGGACAGAGGAACTCTGCCTAGAAGGCTAGCATCCCGGAGTCGTCTGTTGACGTTGAGACTGGTGTTTTGCGGGTACTATTTAATGAAGCTGCCAGTTGTCACTTGTGTGGCGTCTGTTTCTCAAACTAGACACTCTAATGTACTTGTCCTCTTGCTCAGTTGTGCACCGGGGCCTCCCACTCCTCTTTCTATTCTGGTTAAAGCCAGTTTGCACTGTTCTGTGAAGGGAGTAGTACACAGCGTTGTATGAGATCTTCAGTTTCTTGGCAATTTCTCGCATGGAATAGACTTCATTTCTCAGAACAAGAATAGACTCACGAGTTTCAGAAGAAAGTTCTTTGTTTCTGGCAATTTTGATCCTGAAATCGAACCCACGAATGCTGTGCTCCAGATACTCAACTAGACTAAAGAAGGCCAGTTTTATTGCTTCTTTAATCAGAGCAACAGTTTTCAGCTGTGCTAACATAATTGCAAAAGGGTTTTCTAATGATCAATTAGCCTTTTAAAATGATAAACTTGGATTAGCTAACACAACATGCCACTGGAACACAGGAGTGATGGTTGCTGATAATGGGCCTCGGTACGCCTATGTATATAAAATCTGCTGTTTCCAGCTACAATAGTCATTTACAACATTAACAATGTCTACACTGTATTTATGATCAATTTGATGTTATGCATGGATGCAACATGTGTGTGTGTGTGTGTGTGTGTGTGTTTGTGCAGATCCATTGTAACTCCAGTAGGTGCTGCTGGAGTGCAGTAGAACATGTAGAAGTGGAGGTGTGTGTGTGATTCTGGTCCTTAGAATCTGGGCTCAGCACCAGCCTGCTGTCAGCATATACAAGCCCAATACTCACACCCCCTCCAGAGACTCAACAAGACAAAGCTACGCACACACACACAAACACACACTCTGCTAGCCCCTTGACTGATTCACACACATACATACCTCTTGTCTGATCAGTGATGGACAGAGCAACGACTCTCAGAATGAGAGAGAGAACTCATCATTTATATGAGAGAAATGAGGGGTCTGATACCTCACACTGTTGTTGGTAGACACTACTACAGTCAGGATCATATTAACAAGTTCTTTAAACACCAGGAGTAAATAAACAGGACTAAACAGGCTTAGGGAGTTTTGTAAACAAACACTACTCCTCACACAATGATTTGTCACAGGCCCTTCTTTTCCCTCTTAGTTTTGAGTAGAAATGTAATAGAAAATGCTTCATTGTTATACAGTAGCTATTACTTTGTACTTTCTCACAAATTGTAATTAAATGATAGGGGAAATGACAGGGGAAATTATAGGGGAAATGATAGGGGAAATGACAGGGGAAATGATAGGGGAAGGTGAAAGGCAGATATGCTGTCCTAGTGAAAAGTGACTAAGACTGCAGAGGGACATAGTGGTATGATGGCATCAGGGTTCCGTTGACACTGATTGTAATTTAATTCTCTGAGAGTATTAGAGGACATGTTGCATGAAATAACTTGGCAGGTTACTCAGATATTTGCTTGGCTATATGAGTAATCATTTCCTGTTTATTGTTTTGGCAGGATTTATACCAAAGGAGCAATCAGCCACAAGATAAGGATCAGTTTTTGTCTAAAAGTATTTGTTTACTACGGAGACTATGTGAGAGGTTTCTTTCAGGTCATGTTTAAGAGTCCAACATGAGCCCTGGTCTGGCCCTGGGTGTACCCTGTCATATCTCTATACTACTATACTGTAATATTAACCCTTTATATCCTGGGCCTGCAATCCGCTGGTCCAGCAGCAGCCGCTGACAAGGTTAATCTATTTAGAGTAGGTGGGGAGATTACACAGTTTATTATCCGCATCTCCTCTTCTCTCTCCCCCTTCCTCAGTCCTCAGCCTGAGTCCCCATCCACCAGGCAGCATAGGCCAGCTCCCAGCTCCCTCCGAAACCTAATCCCATGTCTACAAGATAAGGTTGTATTATGGTAGAGAGAGATTAACAATATGCCCGTTGTTTGTTGCCCCGTGCAGTCTGGCAGGCGGGCGGGCACGGGCAGTGCAGGCGGAGCGGGCACTAAAGCAAAGAGTCGTGTTGTTAGGAGGCCAGAGATGTCGGATATGAACTCTGACAGGGAGAGAGAGATGGGGTTAGAGAGAGGTAGGGGGAGAGCGACATAGAGGGAGTAAGGGAGGGGGGGGGGAGGAATGCACAATGCAGCCGGCTGAGATAATCCCGACTCTGCTGCATACTTCCCCAGTAACAGGAGAATGGGGAAGGCATGTCACCCACCAAACCACTGACATGGCCTGTCAGCATGGAGGGGTGGAGAAGAGGAGGGGGAGAGGGAGGCACACACACACAGCAGTAGTATTATGCACAGGTTAATCACTGCCAATTATAGGGAGGAGGAGCAATCAAAAGGCAGTGATGTAGATGAAGGCCTGGCTGGGTGGAAGACAGGGCTGTCATAAACCACTTGTGTCTCAACCCGTTTGTTCCTGAAACATTGAACAGTGAATGTTATAATCCCTGGGGACTGGGAGCGGCTGATGTATGTGTAGTTACTGACTGGTACACTGTTGTGGTACTATGAGCTGGTGTTGATGGGGACAATAAACAGATGGACCTTTTAACAGCAGCTTTTTAAAAGGGATGTCTGTGTGGTCCAGACTAATAAGGTATATTAGTAATAATAATTCACCTGGTTCCATGATTGCTAATCACAAAACATACCAGTGAGATTATCCTAATCCATATCTTTCTCAACTCTGATTAAGCAGATAATCCTATTCAAATGTAGCATGTCTTATTTTAATAACCAGTTTAAACACATATCTGTTGGTGATAATTAATGAAATCCAACCAAAATAAATTCAAACAACAAACTAACCTGTGTGTTCTATTTCTAAACTGCCGTTTTGAATCCAGGTTCATTGAGCAGCGGCCCAGGCCCTCTATAACATCCTATAGTCTTTGAAATACCCTCTGGGGGTTTTATGTGCCTAGATGTTCTGTGTAATATTCCAATTTGCAGCTGATGAATATGTATGACGTTAGGCAGCACGTGCAGTCCCAGTGCCGCTGTGCATCTAGCCAACACGTTTAGCAGTTATGTTCTGTCCCAGACCATTTGTATTAGGTTGCTGACAGTCGACAGCTGTTTTGCCTTTAATACGATTAGAGTAAAGAAATTAGTTGTGGTCTCTTTAATCTGCCATTTAACAGTGGAGGCCACCTGGGGCTATCTGCCTGCCTTGTCCTCTACACTCTGAATGGCTAATGAGAGAGAGGGGAGCATTAACCCTAGAGAGAGGGGAGGAGAGGAGAGGAGAGACGCTTGGCATTAACCCTAGAGAGAGGGCCCAGCACACAGCCATAGCACTTCTCCCTCCACTGCACATTCCCCCTTAACCTCACTGCTCCATAGCCACACACTTGTAGGTTACACACATGCAGAAAGCTTACACTATAAGTGTTCATGCTCAAATGGATTGAAATTGATTCTCTGAGATGATGATGGAGTTGATAGTGAATGATCAGCATAGTGTCTATGTGCACACAATGACGTCTCCATTGTGTATTGTACTACTGTGCCTTTATTGACCCTTGCCAGCAATTTTAAAAAAAAATTTAACCTTTATTTCACTAGGCAAGTCAGTTAAGAACAAATTCTTATTTACAATGACAGCCTAGGAACAGTGGGTTAACTGCCTTGTTAAGGGGTAGAACGACAGAGTTTTACCTTGTCAGCTCGGGGATTCGATCTAGCAACCTTTCAGTTACTGGCCCAATGCTCTAACCACTAGGCTACCTGCCACCCCAAAAAACACAGGATCAGAGAAATACTAACCTCAAACAGCCTGATACGGTCTGAGGTAAAAAAAAATATATATATATACATAAAAAAACATGAGACAATATTTCACCTTGCAAATACTGCCTGATTCCTTCTTAGCGGGAGTCTGTAAATGTTGGTTAGCGAGGTCTGGTCTCCCGTCCCTGTGGGAGCAGCAGTGGGTTAGGGAGAGGCAGAGCATGCAGAGCCATACAAACGGGCCTTTTCTCTGGGCTTATCGTTCAGGCAGCCTGGGGGCTGGAGGTGGGGCTGTCGCTGGACTCCTGCCCAGAAAGCACAGTTTGGAGGGTGTCTCAGCTTACCTCTGTCTGTACTCTGCTCTGCTGACTGACTGACTGACTAAATGACTGACTGACTGACTGACTGGACTGACTGGCTGACTGACTGAAAGGAGCCTGTATTATAACTTCTGATTCCTCCACTCCAGAACTCTCCTCCTTCTCTCCTCTCCTCTTCTATTCTCTTCTCCCCTCTCTCTCCCTTCTCTTCCACTTCTCTTCCTCACCTCTCCTCTCCTCCTTCCCTCTCACTCCTCTCCACTCCACTCCACTCCACTCCACTCCACTCCACTCCACTCCACTCCACTCCCCAGCTCAACAGACTGTTGCATCTGATCTGAGGAATATGTAATTTTGTCTTCCTCTATTGGCTGTACGCCTCTCTGAGATCCCAGCGATCAGTTATGACATTTCCACTGTAGAGACATTTACCTTCCTGAAAGCTGAGGCAGAAATATTTTCACAATATTCAAATCTCCTCGATCTGTAGCTACCAGGAGTGCTGTGTATACAGTGCCTCACCAGACTAACGTTATAAACTGCATGAGGTTTTATGATGTTTATGCCCGATGAGGATTTGGTTGAAAACAAGGAGCAGATGGGGAAAGTTAGTGTCGATATGGAAATGTTTATGTCAAGAATTAAACATGGTTTTACTTTGAAAAATGCATTATATGAGTCAGATCGGTTTGTTTCGTTCCTTGTGAAATATACTCTGAGAATATCCGCCCATGTTGGATTCTAGATGGGAGTATGTAGCTAGGATGAACAGGGCCAGACATTTTCCTGACAACGTGATCTGACCAGGAAAAAACTAGGGCAGGAGTTCTCCCTGCTCAAGTCACTTGGTCATTGAAACTAGCGATGATGAACCATGGTTATATACACTGTTGTACAGATCTTTGCTGAAACAGGTGCTACAGCGGGAAGTTTACTGAGGTCATTGATTATCATGTTTCCCTGCAAAAGATCACATCAAATCAAATGTTATTTGTCACATGCGCTGGATACAACAGGTGTAGACCTTACAGTGAAATGCTTACTTACAAGCCCTTAAACCAACAATGCTTTAAGAAGTCAAGATGTTTTTTAAATAAGTGTTAAGTAAAAAATAGATAAGTAGAAAATAGAAAAGAAAAATAACAAATAATTAAACAGCAGCAGTAAAATATCAAGCGAGTCTATATACAGGTGGTACCGGTACAGAGTCAATGTGCGGGGGCACCGGTTGGTTGAGGTGATTGAGGTAATATGTACATGTAGGTAGAGTTAAAGTGACTATGCATAGATAATAAACAGAGAGTAGCAGCAGCGTAAAAGAGGGGTGTGGGTAGCCCTTTGATTAGCTGATCAGGAGTCTTATGGCTTGGGGGTGGAAGCTGTTAAGAAGCCTTTTGGACCTCGACTTGGCGCTCCGGTACCGCTTGCTGTGCGGTAGCACAGAGAACAGTCTATTTGGTATTTTGGTGTTTTATTAGGATCCCCATTAGCTGTTGTAAAAGCAGCAGCTACTCTTCCTGGGGTCCACACAAAACATGACATAATACAGAATGTCACCGCCTGGTATAGAGGTCCTGGATGGCGCACTACCTTTTGCAGTGCCTTGCGGTCGGAGGCTGAGCAATTGCCATACCAAGCAGTGATGCAACCAGTCAGGATGCTCTCGATGGTGCAGCTATAGAACCTTTGACGGATCTGAGGACCCATGCCAAATCTTTTCAGGAACTTGAAGCTCTCAACCTGTTCCACTACAGCCCCAACAATGAGAATGGTGGCGTGCTCAGTCCTCCTTTTCCTGTAGTCCACAATCATCTCCTTTGTCTTGATCACATTGAGGGAGAGGTTGTTGTCCTGGCACCACACGTCCAGGTCTCTGACCTCCTCCTTCATCTCTGTGAATGTGCCCTGGGATGTAATGGACTGTGCTGCTCTCACTGCTCTGTGCTACAGGACCTGTACAGGACAGGTCATTGAGTGGATGATCGATGGTTTTCTGATGGGAACCCAAAATTGCCTGCTTGTCTCTCTTATCTCTCTTCTCTGAGTGTTGGTCAGCCGGTCACAGATTAGATTGGTGGATGACAAGGTGGAATCTGACAAGACAGGTGAGTGGGACACTTCCTACACACACACATACAAATACACTTACACGCAGGCACGGACACACACGCGCAGGTAAGCAAGCACACACACACACACACACACACACACACACACATACACACACACACATACACACACTCATCTCGCCACTCTGTTTCTCTCTTTGTCCATAGGAATGCGTCAAACCACTCTGGTAATACCATAAAGCTCAGTGAAAGGGAAAACATTCCAGAAACGTCAGACCAACTGTTGATTATAACCACGACTTGAGAAACCCAAGGGGGAGGGGGAGGAGTTGCAATCTACTGCAGAGATAGCCTGCAAAGTTCTGTCATACTTTCCAGGTCTATACCCAAACAGTTCGAACTTCTAATGAAAAAAATTAATCTCTCCAGAAATAAGTCTCTCACTGTTGCCGCCTGCTATCGACCCCCCTCCGCTCCCAGCTGTGCCCTGGACACCATTTGTGAATTGATCGCCCCCCATCTAGCCTCAGAGTTCGTTCTGTTAGGTGACCTAAACTGGGATATGCTTAACACCCCGGCAGTCCTATAATCTAAGCTAGTTGCCCTCAATCTCACACAAATCATCAAGGAACCCACCAGGTACAACCCTAAATCCATAAACATGGGCACCCTCATAGACATTATCCTGACCAACTTGCCCTCCAAATACACCTCTGCTGTTGTCAATCAGGATCTCAGTGATCACTGCCTCATTGCCTGTATCCGCTATGGGTCCGCGGTCAAACGACCACCCCTCATCACTGTCAAACGCTCCCTAAAACACTTCTGCGAGCAGGCCTTTCTAATCAACCTGGCCCGGGAATCCTGGAAGGATATTGACCTCATCCCGTCAGTCGAGGATGCCTGGTCATTCTTTAAAAGTAACTTCCTCACCAACTTAGATAAGCATGCCCTGTTCAAAAAATGCAGAACTAAGAACAGATATAGCCCTTGGTTCACTCCAGACCTGACTGCCCTTGACCAGCACAAAAACATCCTGTGGCGGACTGCAATAGCATCGAATAGTCCCCGCGATATGCAACTGTTCAGGGAAGTCAGGAACCAATACACGCAGTCAGTCAGGAAAGCAAAGGCCAGCTTTTTCAAGCAGAAATTTGCATCCTGTAGCTCTAACTCCGAAAAGTTTTGGGACACTGTAAAGTCCATGGAGAACAAGAGCACCTCCTCCCAGCTGCCCACTGCACTGAGGCTAGGTAACACAGTCACCACCAATAAATCCATGATAATAAAACATTTTAATAAGCGTTTCTCAACGGCTGGCCATGCCTTCCTCCTGGCTACTCCAACCCCTGCCAACAGATCCGCCCCCCCAGCTTCTCCTTCACCCAAATCCAGATAGCAGATGTTCTGAAAGAGCTGGGAACCCTGTACCCGTACAAATCAGCTGGGCTAGACAATCTGGACCCTCTCTTTCATTGTTGCAACCCCTATTACCAGCTCTTTCGTATCGTCCGAGATCCTTAAAGATTGGAAAGCTGCCGCGGTTATCCCCCTCTTCAAAGGGGGTGACACACTAGACCCAAACAGTTACAGACCTATTTCCATCCTGCCCTGCCTATCTAAAGTCTTCGAAAGCCAAGTTAATAAACAGATCACTAACCATTTCGAATCCCACCGTACCTTCTCCGCTGTGCAATCCGGTTTCCGAGCCGGTCACGGGTGCACCTCAGCCACGCTCAAGGTACTAAACGATATCATAACCGCCATCGATAAAAGACAGTACTGGGCAGCCGTCTTCATTGACCTGGCCAAGGCTATTGACTCTGTCAATCACCGTTTTCTTATCGGCAGACTCAATAGCCTTGGTTTCTCTAATGTCTGCCTCGCCTGGTTCACCAACTACTTTGCAGACAGAGTTCAGTGGGTCAAATCGGAGGGCATAATGTCCGGACCTCTGCTAGTCTCTATGGGGGTACCACAGGGTTTAATTCTCGGGCCGACTCTTTTCTCTGTATATATCAATGATGTCGCTCTTGCTGCGGGCGATTCCCTGATCCACCTCTACGCAGACGACACCATTCTGTATACTTCTGGCCCTTCCTTGGACATTGTGCTAACTAACCTCCAAACGAGCTTCAATGCCATACAACACTCCTTCCGTGGCCTCCAACTGCTCTTAAACGCTAGTAAAACCAAATGCATGCTTTTCAACTGTTCGCTGCCCGCACCCGTCCGCCCGACTAGCATCACTACCCTGGACGGTTCTGACCTAGAATATGTGGACAACTACAAAAACCTAGGTGTCTGGTGAGACTGTAAACTCTCCTTCCAGACTAAACATCTCCAATCCAAAATCAAATCTAGAATCGGCTTTCTATTTTGCAACAAAGCCTCCTTCACTCACGCCGCCAAACTTACCCTAGTAAAACTGACTATCCTACCGATCCTCGACTTCAGCGATGTCATCTACAAAATAGCTTCCAATACTCTACTCAGCAAACTGGATGCAGTCTATCACAGTGCCAACCGTTTTGTTACCAAATCACCTTATACCACCCACCACTTCGACCTGTATGCTCTAGTCAGCTGGCCCTCGCTACATATTCGTCGCCAGACCCACTGGCTCCAGGTCATCTATAAGTCTATGCTAGGTAAAGCTCCGCCTTATCTCAGTTCACTGGTCACGATAACAACACCCACCCATAGCACACGTTCCAGCAGGTGTATATCACTGATCATCCCCAAAGCCAACACCTCATTTGGCCGCCTTTCCTTCCAGTTCTCTGCTGCCAGTGACTGGAACGAATTGCAAAAATCGCTGAAGTTGGAGACTTTTATTTCCCTCACCAACTTTAAACATTAGCTATCTGAGCAGCTAACCGATCGCTGCAGCTGTACATAGTCCATCTGTAAATTGCCCACCCTACCTCATCCCCATACTGTTTTTATTTTATTTACTTTTCTGCTCTTTTGCGCACCAGTATCTCTACTTGCACATCATCATCTGCTCATTTATTACTCCAGTGTTAATCTGCTAAATTGTAATTATTCGCTCCTATGGCCTATTTATTGCCTACCTCCTCATGCCTTTTGCACACACTGTATATAGACTTTCTTTTTTTCTACTGTGTCATTGACTTGTTTATTGTGTTATTGGCTTGTTTATTGTTTACTCCATGTGTAACTCTGTGTTGTTGTCTGTGTCACACTGCTTTGCTTTATCTTGGCCAGGTCGCAGTTGTAAATAAGAACTTGTTCTAAACTAGCCTACCTGGTTAAATAAAGGAAAAATTAAAAATAAAAATAAAAATATTTTAACAAAGTGTCAATATTTGTGTGTGTCAGCTGTCAGGCTTCAGCTGTAGGAACTAGGAAGGCTCTATGACAGGTGTCCAGCTGTATGGTCACACACACACACACGCACACGCACACACACGCACTCACACACACACACACTGTTACTCAGCAGGATCACATTTAGTTGAGTGCTGATTCTACTCACTGTGTATTATTTGTTATGACTACTGGTACTGTGTCAAATGGAAAATGGACATTAAGTTTTAAAGGTGATTCCTTGTGAAAATAATATTACAATTTGATCCACCTTTTGTTTAGTAGTACAATTATGAGAAACCAACATCTCATCATGATTTCACTGTTTTGAGAAAGGCGCTTAACAGATTACAAAAAGTCTTAAGCTAATTGAAACAATATCCAAAATGACATTCATCGGCCAATAGAACAAGACACACTTTGGCTGTTGGTGTAATTCAGAAGACCGATTGTGGAATTACACATGTATTCATGTGCATTTTGTCCTCTTTAGTATTTACTAAATTATTTCATTTGAATGTACTGTATGTCAGTTTCATTTTGAATGTATATCAATGAGTATTACTGTATGACTGTAGAGTATAATTCCCCTCCTCTCCATAGCTGTGTGACCTGCCTCATTGGGAGCATGTTTAGTCTACAGCGGAGTCTCCTGAGCCTGGCAATTTTTTAATTGAAAAGTTGTGTTCTCTTGGCATGAATAATTCAATACAGCGCTACTGGAATTAGAACAGCATGGAGGTGACAATTCATCCGCTAGTATGCACTATCTATAGCAGGGGTATTCAACTCTTACCCTACGAGGTCCGGAGCCTGTTGGGTTTCTGTTTTACCAGATCATTAATTGCACCCATCTGGTGTCCCAGGTCTAAATCAGTCCCTGATTAGAGGGGAACAATGAAAAATGCAGTGGGACTGGCTTTGAGGTCCAGAGTTGAGTTTGAGGGTACTATACTGTACAGAGCTTCCTAGTTTGTTACTGTACAGAAGAGACTACAGAGCTTCACAGTATGACAACTACAAGATGAAAGATGTATTTTCTATCAATATTTTTGGATAGTATTGTTTGTAATACATGCATGTTAACTAAAAGTGTGTGTTGTTTAAACGGGTTGGAATAACTGTCAATTTGCAAAGATGTTATTATGAAATTCTCAGATTGTTTTTCTTTGCATTGACATCTGCCACGTAATGCTTTGTCCTTATCTGTTCATCTAAAGGAAATACAATAAAGCTGAATGTGTCAGTGTGTAAACTGACCCATACAGACTCAACTAAATAACTCAGTCTAGTATACTGTCATTCAGTCAAACATACAACATAAGGAAGATATTATATGCAGAGTTGACATTGTTTCGCTGCTAGTCGGTTTAAATTTTGAGTGGCACATGCAGTAATATTATACAGCAAAGCCAGGTGTCATAACCAACTCAATTGCTGTTATGAAATGTTAGTAAATCCAGATTATGTTCAGATACACACACAGTCTCTCGCTCTCTTTCTCTCTCTCTTTCTGTGCCAAAGTTATTGTTGTCCTGCTGTGGGTCTAAATGGTTCACAGCCAGATGATGACAGTTGAAGGTCCTTGGTAGTTAGCCTCTCAGCGGTTATCTGAACAGGCTAACACACACACACACAGACACAGACACACATACACACACACACACACTAACAGGGGGGATGCAGGGTACCCTTACACCCTGAGAAATACTTCTGAGGCTTCTCACCCTCCTGGTTCTGGCACAGCACCAGAACTAATCTGTCACGGTGAGTTTTAACCACTAACTTTAGCCCTGAGCTAATGAATAATAAAACAACGTGCTATTATTCATGTTACAATGTTACAAGACGATTCTCACCTACACCAATCATTTCCAGGAGGGAGAAAAATACTGTTAGAATTAGCTACTCCTCTCTTATTTTGCCTATTTGGACTGTTTAATTATGTTGACAGCTTTTTTTGTTACTGTTAGCAGTCCTAAGAACATACACACAAATTGTTCCTCTTATTGAGCTGAGACGATAAATTGAAAAGTACAAATTGCTTCACTGTGGAATGCAAAAATATTTCAAAGCCGAAGTAATGCAACAACATTCTGGAGTTTTCCCTGCAAATTCTCTTACTGACTTGTTTGTGTTTATCATAGACACATCTCAATATTCTCTCTCCATAGCGACAGACGTAAAAGCACTGTCCAACAGACCTGGGTTCAAATACTACTTGAAATGATTTTGCTTGCCTGGCTTAATGGACCATCTGGTATTCCAGGCAGTCTAGGGTATTTAAAATAGTTTAAATAATATTTGAACCCAGGTCTGCTGGTCTGTACCCAAGTCTGAACTGACCAGGTCTGCTGACCAGGCAGGGTTCTCCCCGTAGCCTGGTGATGAAACTGATCTCCTCCATGTTAACATGAGCCAAACATTTGTATTTCAGACTGCGTCTGTGTGTTAGCTAGCAGTGAAGTGCTGTGCTGGCCCTCTGCCTACTGGGGAAAAACCTACCATGGCCAGGGTTCTGGAATTACATTTGACTAGGGTTCCAGCCAGGTCTCCATGGCTGAGCAGTATTTAGGACATTTAGGGTGAGTCCCAAATGGCACCCTACATAGGCCCTGGTCAAAAGTAGTGCACTATATAGGGAATAGGGTGCCATCTGGGACACATCCTAAGATGTTGTTGCTACTCTGGTGTTTCAAGCAGATACATCATTCATATGAATAACTTGTTAATAGATAATGTTTAATATTTATGAAGTGCTTTTAATTGAGCCCACTTCACTGCGGTGTTGCTGGCAGAGAAAGAGGCAGGCAGGGCTAGCAGGGGAAGGGTCTTTAGTTGTAGCCGGTGTTGATGTAAGGGATCAGGGTTGGCCTGGCTCCCTGGGTGTTCTTCCATTATTGGATATCACTGTGTTTCGATAAATAGTGACTTGATCGGGAGGATTGACTTGTAAGATACCGCAGAAATGTATGTGTCGTACCTGCCTTAACAAGATTGACTACTGTATACTCCCTACTTGAAACACCACGTACATACACATACTGTAATTCACTCCCCTCTCTCTCTCTTACTCTTTCTGTCTCTCTCTCTCAAACACACACACACACACACACACACACACACACACACACACACACACACACACACACACACACACACACACACACACACACACACACACACACACACACAGTGCTAATTGTCATCTACCACCAACCACTGCTCTGGCTACCTATTTCAGCCGTTGCATTTCTCAGTTCTAAAAATATCATAGTTTAAATTATAGGTGGATTTTTGTTAATTTTTTACAGGGTGTATTTCACCTGATGAGTTCAGGATTTGTAGCTATACACCCTACACATTTCTGTTCCCATCTTAAAGGCTTTTATGTGATCAGTAGAGAGCAAAATCTTCAGAACAAGCTATAAATATGACAACAGAATCACTCTAAATATGAAGCTCTTGGAAAGATGCCCCGAACAAAATATCCTTGGATATTTAACTTGGAAGCAATTTGGCCTTTTGGCCTCTCATCTCGGTCTGATCCATACAGTATGTTATTGGGCAATGCTCCTTTCAATGTTACTACGTACACTGCTGGTGGATGCAAGATTACAAGTCATTGAGTGACCAGTGCAGTGGGTCACGTAAACTAGCTGTCAGATTGATATCAAGGAAACACATCATTAGGCTTGCTCTCATCTTTTATAGGGTTAGGGTTAGGTTAGGGTTAGGCCATGTAGTCAGTACTAGTAGGAGGAGAGTCTATCTGGACAGAGATGTGAGGAAAAACAGATGATGACCCTAATGTTAAGGACCATACTGTAGTTTCTTCTCATTGTCCCAGGCCAGTACACACACACAGGCCCTGTCAGTGAGAACCCCTAGCAGAAAATAACCAGATTAAAATACTTGCGCCTTTTGACAGCACTTTTGACCTCATTTGGTGTTCCTCATATGAAAATGTTATAAAAATGAGACACTTTTACACTGTGGCACTGGCTACTATCCCTTATAACGTTGAGCCTCCTCAGTCAGCCAGACAAATTACACTCAAAAAGTATCTGTTGAGTTGCAGGGAACCCATAGAGGAGGATAATGTCATAACAGCAGCTTTAGTTCAAGTGACAGGTGACCTGTTGAGTGCTGCTTGGGAGAAGAGAAGGAGGAGACATAGAAATGTTCATAATTACCAGTATGTGAAAGTGGCCTGTCTTGACTGACAATCGTAACAAAGAGAGGGAGCGTGAGAGAGGAGGGGGTCAAGGGGGAGAGGGGGCAGGCGGGGGGATGTTTAGAGTTATAAACAATACTCTCAGAACAGTTAGAATACTGGTGTGTTCTTAAGAACCTAAAGTAAATGTTGGGATTGTGACAGACTGGGAGGTCCTGTCTGAGAGGTGATTGATTGACAGCTCTCTCCCCCTGGACATCACTGAACTGTAGCTGGGCAGGGCAGGGCTGTGTCCATCCTCAGGGCAGACAGACATACCTGAGACTAGACAGACAAGGTGAGACAGATCCCTGATCCCCCTGATCCTTCTGGCCCCTCCCCTCAGGGCTCCTCCCTTCAGGCTGACCGGTCACCCAACGATACAGGCAGAGTCGACATGGCGACAGACAGAGTAATAGCCCAATTACCAGTGATTTGTTACGGAGTGGGCGGAGAGAGAATACTCCCTAGACCAGTCATTGGCAGACAAATTAGCGATATCACAATAATACATCGCTGGACGGCCGTGGTGGGCTACTGGGTTTCAGCCCTTAAAGGTGGAGGTATCGAGTGTCGCTGAGACTATTGTGGCTACAACTACAGGGAATTCTATTGTGACTTTTGTGTAGAGGAGGAGGGATTCATTTTAGTTTTTCACTCCAGTCAGCGCTTTGTTTTCTCATCCCTTCACCCACTTTCAAATGTTTTGTGTTTAGTTCAAAGTTTAAAATATACTGAACAAAAATATAAACGCAACATGCAACAATTCCAACAATTTTACTGAATTACAGTTCATATAAGGAAATCAGTCAATTGAAATAAATTCATTAGGCCCTAATCTATGGATTTCACATGACTGGGCAGGGGTGCAGCCACCTGGGAGCCAGGCCCAGCCAATCAAAATAAGTTTTGCACCACAAAAGGGCTTTATTTCAGACAGAAATACTCCTCAGTTTCATCAGCTGTCCGGGTGGCTGGTCTCAGACGATCCCGCAGGCGAAGAAGCCAGATGTGGATGTCCTGGGCTGGTATGTTAAAACGTGGTATGCAGTTGTGAGGCTGGTTGGACATAGTATCAAATTGTCTAAAACGATGTTGGAGGCGGCTTATGGTAGAGAAATTAACATTCAATTCTCTGGTAACAGCTCTGGTGGATATTTCTGTAGTCAGTATGCCAATTGCACCTTCCCTCAAAACTTGAGACGTCTGTGGCATTGTGTTGTGTGACAAAACTGCACATTTTAGAGTGGCCTTTTATTGTCCCCAGCACAAGGTGCACCTGTGTAATGATCATGCTGTTTAATCAGCTTCTTGATATGCCACACCTCAGGTGGATGGATTATCTTGGCAAAAGAGAAATGCTCACTAACAGGGATGTAAACACATTTCTGCACAAAATTTGACAGAAATAAGCTTTTGTGTGTATGGAAAATTTCTGGGATATATTATTTCAGCTCATGAAACATGGCACAAATACTTTACATGTTGCGTTTATATTTTGGTACAGTATACATTAAAACAGCAGTAGTTTGTTTTATGAATAGTAGTTTAATTAAAATGTTAAATAAATATATTTATATTTAGGTGGTTGAAGCCCTAACACACCATATTCTAACACAGTTGGCAGTTCTCCTTCCAAATGCTAAGTAGTGCTGCTTAACATGCTCTGGCACTGTGCCTCAGTACACTAACTGTCTAGAGCGAGGGGTTGAATGCCCACCACTTCCCCACAGCTAGGCTATATCATGTTCTGCTTCATCATTCTTCCCAGGCTCTCTCCTCTCAGAGTGGGTCTGTCTGTCTGTCATCTAGCGAATGGTTTTTATTGGGCCAATGAAATGTGCGAGCTGCTGGTTTTCCAATCCTGGACAGACGCGGTGGTGGACGGAAAGGATGGAAGGCTTCCATTTCAGTAATGCAGTCGTTTCCTTTGGTCTGTAGACAACGGCTGGTCGCTGGATGATTGCTGCTGTCCAAGCCATCAGTCCTTTCTGGGGTGGTGAATGTGGTTGCATCCCAAATGGCACCCTATTCCCTATTATGACCAGGGTCCATGAGCCTCTGGTCAAAAGTAGTGCACTATATAGGGAATAGAGTGCAATTTGGGAAACGTCCTGTGATGGTAACTTATAGGGTACACAGACAACAGGAAGAGGTTGACCTGCATTCTCAACTACTCACCATAAAGTCTCACTTCCATTACCGACTGGGCATCTGTGTTTCAGTGTCTGTGAGAAAGACAGATATAATTGGACTCCATGTTATATGGATGCTTTGAAGTAATAGTTGTAGTATCTGTGGATGTGGTCAATCTGATGGAGGCTCTGTCTTTGCACAGTGTCCGCAGTATCTTATGGAGCCAGACCACAGCTACTCAGATACATCAAACCAAGTATTAACAGTGGCAGTAGAATCAAACAACCATGTTTTTTCTTCATACTAACCACATAATCTCATTTCACACGTTATGTAATAACAACATCAATGCATGGTGCCAAAATCCTTGTTGAAGTGTTTTCTCAGACATTCTTGCCTGTGCCTTCTGAATGCTCTGTGCATACTGCTTACCTCAGCGCCCACTCCAGCTGACGTGTGTTGTAATGATATTACAATGCGTTCCAAATGGCACTCTCTTCCCTTTATAGTGCACTACTTTGACATGGGCTCATGCCATTTGAGACGCACTCACTGAGTCATTCCACAGGCCCACCACAACCCCTCCACTCCACTCCACTCCACCACACAGTAGCCAGAGAACCAGGTAAATGTTTATGGTGAGGAACACATGATACCCAGTTTATCTATGCAAGTTATTTAGCAGCGTTCAATAGTGAGGGATGTTGGTTGGGATTCTGTTGGCATACTGCTGGCTGGTAGGGTTTTGTGATGATTCTGTTTGAGTTCTTGTGAAATGTCTAAATGTCTTTGTGCTAAAAACATATATATTGTTTTACCCCTTTTTCTCCCCAATTGGTAGTTACAGTCTTGTCCCATCGCTGCAACTCCCCTATGGACTCGGGAGAGGCGAATGTCGTGAACCATGCGCCCCCCGAAACACGACCCTGCCAAGCCGCACTGCTTCTTGATACACTGCTCGCCTAACCCGGAAGCCAGCCGCACCAGCTGGCGACCGAAGTCAGCTTGCAGGTGCCCGGCCCGCCACAAAATGTCACTATAGCACGATGGGATAAGGAAATGCCGGCCAAACCCTCGCCTAACCCGGACGACGCTGGGCCAATAGTACGCCGCCTCATGGGTCTCCCAGTCACGGCCTGCTGTAACACAGCCTGGGATCGAAACCGGGTCTGTCGTGACGCCTCAAGCACTGCGATGCAGTGCCTTAGACCGCTGCGCCACTCGGGAGGCCCCCTTGGTTTCTTTTCTAATTGAAATTATAACTTACACGGCAGCAGCCTTTAATGCATCAATATTTCACATAGCATCCCCCTATTCCTTACCTTTATTATACAGGCCAGGTGTTTTTGACGGGTATAAACTTACTTGGATTTCCCCCCTAACTCAACAAAGACACACTTGTCTTCAGCGCTGTCTCTGATGAGGACATCAAGTACTGACCTCTGACCTTTCAGAGCCCTAATGACGTCCATTTAGTGCCATCTGACAGCCCAGCCCAGTGTCCGGGAGACGCATTGATTTCAGTAGGAAGCTGTGGAAACTTAGTGTCCGTCTGGCTCAGATTCAGAAGACGGCAGAGGGATGGAGGATGGAGGGGAATTGGCTGCAGTTACAATGGTAGTAGCCATGCCCAGATATCTCAGTGCAGCATTAAGCCTTGACCAGGCAACCTCTCACACAATCAGGCCCTTAGATTGTGGAGGTATTGGCATACACTTTCCCATCCTGTGCTTAGCGTACCCCAGAGTTAGGGATACCCGCGCGTCGCATTTATGACAGGAAGTTTAGACTCACCACCCGAGGGGAATCTAGTCCAATTTAGAAATGAAAATGTTTGCTGACTCATTATAACATTACAAAATTGTTTGGGATTTAACTTGGTACACACATATACAGTACACACACACACACCAATTTGCTTCAGCTCTTCAAGATCAGACAGATTGATGTTTGTTTGTTTGTGTACCTGCCTGTTCTGCCTGTCTGACTCAGCCAGACAACACTGACATTTATTGGGTTTAACCGACTGTGGACCGACCAAGACTAATTACATAATGAGTTTATTAGAGGTAATTATGTTGAATCAAATATTTAGTATTACGTTGCGTCCCCCTTTCATCCAGTAAGGAACAAGGAGGTCTTTTCAGGATATGGCTCTGCTCTCCAGCTCACCAGACGTCTGGAGTGTGTAATCTCTCCATTTTAAAACTCTTTTAGCTCTGGAGCCAAAGACTGCATGTCTTTTTTTATCACATTGGGAGTTCTTTGGGAGTTCTCAGGAAGACCAGCTCTTTCACACATTGATATATGCAGTAATAGTAGGATTCCATTAAGGCTGTGAAGGTTGTCTGCTGACTCCTGGCTCTAACTCTTGTCCATAGACTCCCGTTCCTTAGACTCCGTACTCTGCTGTAACAAGGATGACATTAGTTAGTTAGACAGTCAGAAAAAACAAGCTTAAACCCTCATCCAAAGCAAAGATCCGTTCAGCTCATCAGCTTTGTGAAACCTCCACCATGGTGTGTGTGTGTGTGTGTGTGTGTGTGTGTGTGTGTGTGTGTGTGTGTGTGTGTGTGTGTGTGTGTGTGTGTGTGTGTGTGTGTGTGTGTGTGTGTGTGTGTGTGTGTGTGTGTGTGTGTGTGTGTGTGTATGTATGTGTGTGTGTTGGGGGGGGAGATATTACCTGTCCTCCTAGCACGTCAGATATCACTTCACTTCTCCATCACAATGCAGGTTTAAAAGGTTCAACTGTATAATGACATGTGCAGGAATGTACAGAGCCTTGTCCAGACCCCAGCTTAGTCCTACCGTAGTACCCATACCATTAGAACTGCTTCCCAAATGGCACCCTATTCCCTAACTAGTCACTACTTTTGACCAGAGCTTTATGGAACCTTGTCATTAGTAGTGCACTATGTAGGGAATAGGGTGACATTTGGGATGCATCCTTTAGCTGTCAAAGTCACATTCCTATGGGATTTAGAGTATTCCTACCAGCTTCTGTTTTAGCACCACTAGAAAACAGAGAGTTTGGTGGGGGTGAACTAAGTGCATCCTCTGTGTAACAGAAGGCACACATCTTTCAAAACAGCCAAAGGAGTAAGAGGTCTGAGTATTCAATCAGGTGAACACATTGTTTTGTGCTACACACTATGATCTAGGATTTTTTTGAATGAATGAATTAACTAATTGATTATAACAAGCTCTGGTCTTCTCTACCCTGACATTATCATACAGCCGAATACAGACAAGCCCAAGTGCCTCAGAGCCACTGTAAATCCTATCTTTGCTTTCAGTTACCCAGTGAGTTCCTGAACCTGATAGGCATGTTAAAGAAGTGCTCCCAAGTGGTGCAACGGTCTAAGGCACTGCATTTCAGTGCTAGAGGCATCACTACAGACCTTGGTTCGATTCCAGGCTGTATCACAACCAGCTGTGATTGGGAGTCCCATAGGGCGGTGCACAATTCGCCCAGCGTTGTCCGGGTTAGGGTTTGGCTGGGGTAGGCCGTCATTGTAAATACATATTTGTTCCTAACTGACTTGCCTAGTTAAATAAATGTTACATTTTTAAAAAGCCATACCAACCCACAGCAGTATTGGTATGGGAAGAGACAGGCCTGGTTAGTGGGTATAGCTGGCACCCACAGACAGCAGACTTAACTGGTAAACCACTTGACAACAACATGGCTCTGGTTTCTAACTCCACCAGTCTGGCTCAGATAATATTTCCCCAATTTATAAAATCTTCAGGTTGTCATAGAGGTTGTCAGCTAATTCCCCTCAGTTTAGACCCTTTTCCTTCCCTCCCGGTATATTCAATCAGAAATATTGATGTAAACTGTGTTTGTTCTGATTGTCATAAAACCAATAAATAAATGTCAATCTCAAAGCTACACTCTTAAAGCATATAGGATGTATCCTACAAGCACTAGAAATAACTATGCAATAACTATGCAATAACTATAACTATGCAACTATACTATGCATCCCATTCCCAATACTCAAGCAGTAGACACACAGCACCATTGCCTTGCAGCCCAAACTTGATGTTTCAGTGTTCTCATTATTGCTCCTGCAGGGCTACCATTAGGAAAAGACGTTTCCTCGCCGAGCATGACCTCTGACCTGGGCTAATCTGTCATGGACAGACAGGTCAGGGAAGGTCTCAAGGCTCAGTGCAAACCTGAACAGTCACATAGCTGCTGGACTGGACATACACCCACAATGGCCACTGGAGCCATAGTCTCTCACAAATCATCTCTGCTGCAAACCTGGGTTCAAATACTTTTAGCATTGGCTGCAGCCTGGCTGGAGTGCCAGATGGGTGGGGTATGCACTTTTGCGAATATTCCATTCATTCTATCTTGCCAGGTAAGCTCAATCAAACAAAGATAAAGTATTTGAAATGATTTCAACTAGTATTTGAACACAGGTCGTCTCTTCTCATCTGGGACATTGGAGGATGGGGGCTGTAGAGGTTGAACCCACTCTCCTTTTCTCTGACAATCTGATGAAAATCTCCTATGGCTCTGCCATTCCCCAGATCATGTACTCTAGAAAACAAGGAAAGGATTAGAGTGAGTTTAAGCAGGGGAACCTTCAGGTGTTTTAGGACTGTTCCTCAGGTGGGCTCAGCCTGTGTGTTCCAGCCCAGTAACCCACCTAAGTGGGGTTCTTAACATGCACTGAAGGGAGATATCAGTCACATACTGCTCTGGTTCGGACTGCGCTTTCTTTCTCTTTTCAATGTTTTATTGTTGTTTTTAATGACTGTGTGCGCGGTTTGGTCTTTAACAAGCCTCTGATACAGGCAGAGTTGGATCAAAAGCCATGAAACAAAATTACAATTCAGGTTTATTTATGCCAAGGAAAACATGTTTTGAAAGATCTTCTTTGTCAAGATGGGGGGTAGTGGATAGGTCAGGATTGTTTTAGTGTTGTTGCTCTGTTTAGTAATGTGTCAGTTTGTAGATGCCCCAACACACTCACAGTCACACTTTCGCACACACACACACACACACACACACACACACACACACACACACACACACACACACACACACACACACACACACACACACACACACACACACACACACACACACACACACTTGATTTGATCTGTGTTGCTCCCGACCCTCTGCTGCTCTGTCACACTGACATGTTTAACAAATAGTGTCTGGGCTGGGGGCAGGACATACTATTATGTCAGGGTGGGGGGCAGCAAGTTGTTGTTTATCTCAAGAAGCTATGATATAGTAAATCATGTTCAGGAAGTGTCAGGGTGGGGGGCAGCAAGTTGTTGTCTATCTCAAGAAGCTATGATATAGTAAATCATGTTCAGGAAG
Organism: Salvelinus namaycush; assembly: GCF_016432855.1. Lineage (NCBI taxonomy): Eukaryota > Metazoa > Chordata > Actinopteri > Salmoniformes > Salmonidae > Salvelinus > Salvelinus namaycush. The sequence goes on from NC_052307.1 coordinate 71,520,300, forward strand.
TGTCAGGGTGGGGGGCAGCAAGTTGTTGTCTATCTCAAGAAGCTATGATATAGTAAATCATGTTCAGGAAGTGTCAGGGTGGGGGGCAGCAAGTTGTTGTCTATCTAAAGAAGCTATGATATAGTAAATCATGTTCAGGAAGTGTCAGGGTGGGGGGCAGCAAGTTGTTGTCTATCTCAAGAAGCTATGATATAGTAAATCATGTCCAGGAAGTGTCAGGGTGGGGGGCAGCAAGTTGTTGTCTATCTCAAGAAGCTATGATATAGTAAATCATGTCCAGGAAGTGTCAGGGTGGGGGGCAGCAAGTTGTTGTCTATCTCAAGAAGCTATGATATAGTAAATCATGTTCAGGAAGTGTCAGGATGGGGAGCAGCAAGTTGTTGTCTATCTCAAGAAGCTATGATATAGTAAATCATGTTCAGGAAGTGACAACCTAAATCATAATAGGTTAGTGTCTTCAGAATTCACATACTGACTTCAAATTACTTTAATGTTCTAGCCAGTTCACATCTATGTTCATATTCAATGATTATGTGATAAGAAATACAAAGAGGTGAGAATTAATCGTACATGTAAATGAGACTATCATCTTTACATCTTAATTCTTCCCAATGGATCTCCAGTGCACTGCATGCAGGCAGGCATCAAGCCTGGCTGCTGCAGGATGTTCAGAGGAGGGAGTGAATGAAGGATGAGGTCTTTCTCCTCATTCACCAACCAAAGCAACAAAAGGTGCCTCTGTAAATATTTCAGCTGGTTTGACACCTTGGTCGTGTCCCACAGCAGGCAGTCTGTTGCCTCTCAGAGAGACCCATTGTGTTCAGTGAGGGTGGTGAGGAGAGGCCTGCTTTGTGCCGTGTGCTGCCCTGATAACTCACTGTGTGTGTGTGTGTGTGTGTGTGTGTGTGTGTGTGTGTGTGTGTGTGTGTGTGTGTGTGTGTGTGTGTGTGTGTGTGTGTGTGTGTGTGTGTGTGTGTGTGTGTGTGTGTGTGTGTGTGTGTGTGTGTGTGTGTGTGTGTGTGTGTGTGCCCGTGCCCTTTAAGGAGGCAGCAGTGCTTACATGCATAGCGTACAGCAGCGGACTGACTAGGTTTGCGTCCCAAATGGTCTCTGGTCAAAAATAGTGCACTATGTAGGGAATAGGATATCATTTGTGACATAGACTGGAGGATTAAAGCCCTGGTTGGTTCCCTGTCCTGTGTCTAACTGGCTGCCATGCATGCTCCAACGCCTTGACACAGGGGACACAGTGTGCCACAGTTGGCCTGTTCACTATCTCTGTTCCCCAGGCTACTTAAGTCAGCCATGTCCCTTGATACCATCACACCACCATCAGGAGTGGGTCTTCAGGGAGGTTTCCAATAAGAGTAATGTCTTCCCTCGCGTCCCACGCGCCACCCGCGACCATTCAACAATTTACGGGGAGATTACAGATTCTAATAAAAATGTTGTAGTCTTAATTAAAGGATCTGCTCCTGATTTTATGACAGCCCCCCCCCCCCCCCCCCCCACTTATGTTGCTACCTCTCCAATCTAATTATACTGATATACCTCATTAGCATGAGCTGGCCATTGTTCAGCTCATTTGCATATTATATTTGATAATTGAATGAGGAGGCTGGTGATTAAATTAGAGGGAATGACAGATGATTCAGCTCCCGTTCCGTAAGGAAAAATTAACAGAATGACCAAGCTGGGAATTAGAGCTAGTTCATTTTCATGCATATTCATTTTGTTCCCCAGCTGGTTGCACTCTTGCTAATTTAAAATAGGCTCTGCGCTGCTGTGAAGTTGTGAGTCTGCTCTTTACTCGCTACTGCAGATCACAAGCTGCTGTGTTGTGTTCCTTCCTGCTTGGCATGCTCTTCAGACCCTGTCACAGATATACGTCTGTCTAAAATGGCACCCTATTCCCAATATAGTGCAGTATTTTGACCAGGACCTATAGGACTCTGGTCAAAAGTAGTGCACAATAAAGGAATCAGGGTGCCATTTTGGACACAGAGAGAGAGAGCTGTGAAGGCTATGTCAGATGAAAGAAAACACTTGGTGAATTGAAACATGTTTTGAAAGTGTAGCTTCATCACTGAGGCAACACTTTTACAGGATGAATGATAAGACAGATTGGAGCAGTGTTGGGAAATTCATTTCTGAGCACTTCTAGTGTAAACACAGACTACTCCTAGCTGGAGTCTATTACATCTAGAACTGTTGCTGCTGCCATGGCATTATTGATGCCTGCCCGGTCTAGAAAACACAAATACAAAAGATGTTATCATTTTTTTAAGTAAAACATGGTTTTAAGTGTCTGTTTTCATGACAATTACATTTCCACATTCCAATTATACAAATGTTCAAATTCTGCAAATTAGCATTTTAATTGTTAAGAGCCAATGGGAGAAAAATATTTTATTTTTACACAACATTTGTAAGCGTCCCTCTTATGTTATTAATCCTAAAGACATGTCCTCCTGGACAATGTAGAACAAGGCTCCCTGGAATGTTTCCACGCTGGATCCAGGTTCCAAGGCGTCCATACAGGCAGGATAAATGTTTAGAGGGGATATTTGGAGCAGCTTTAGCCTTTCACATGGTAATGTAAGCACTGGCGGCAGAAGAAAGCTGTCCTGACCCGGGGGGCACGCCGTGACACAGCCCCCTGATTCACCGCCCCCAGCCCGGAGCTTTGTTTATGTGTGTGCACAAGAAATAATGCAGAGCATAAAACAGGAGAACTTTGAAGGGGACCCACTACCCTGGATGATAAATGTTGCCTGCTCTAAGGGTATAAATAATCCATCCAATAGCACAAAAGTCATTTCAGGAGTGACTTATACATCGTCATTTGTACAATAACATTGGGGCATGTTTCCTCTCTCTACTGGGAACCTATCAGACTAGGGGTTGAATCATCCTCCTGGCGTTCTACACTTCTAACTTCTGAAGACGACAGTTTGTAGTGAAGAAATACTGTTTTTATTTTGATGTTTTTTTTGCGATATTTAAAATAAAATGCTTAATTTGCTACCATTTTTATTAACTCCATTAGGCTACTGTAATTCAGTTATTGCTAGTTGATTATTTTATTATCATTATAGGTAAGCGGAGTTACACCAGCAGGCATAGCTTTTATGTCTTTATGTTTCTGTTGGACAAACTGCTAGTTATTATTTTTTAAGATGGTTGTAATGTAATGATCTCTCCAGCAGTATGAAAGTGGTGGAGAATTCAAAAATCAGACGTTTGCTATAGCCTAGATGTTTAAAATAAACACTTATAGATGTATAAGGTGGTGATTAAATATATTTATCTTTAGTTAAAAAAATTCTAAAACATTTTATGTGTGTTTGTGCTTTGTTTCTTTCAAGTTCCACTGCTGACAAACACAGTTAACCAGATATGGATATTTAAATCCGTTTATAAGATCTTGTTGTTCTTGGTTTCCCTGTTCACTGCCTTGCGAAATCTGTTCACTTCCTACCCCAGTATACATCAATGCACAGACTGTCGTCTCATTGTCTGAACAGAGACAGTTTTAGGAGGCAGCGGAATTTACACAGCCTTAGTTTGCTCTCATCTCACTATCTGTCAGTAGGTGGTAGGAGCTGTTAAGTGAAGTCCTTACATCAGTCACTTCCTCACAAGGGCTCTCTCTCTTGGTCTCTCTTTCTCACCCCCCCCCCCCCCTCCCTCTCTCTCTCTCTCACTTGATCTCTCTCTCCCTCTTGTTCTCTCTCTCGTGCATGGTCTCTCTCTCTTTCGGTCTCTCTCTCTTGGTCTCTCTCTTTCTAGCTCTCTCTCTTTCTCCTGGTCTTTCTCTCTCTTGGTCTCTCTCTCTTCTTTCTTCATCTCTCTGATACAGCCTCAGCTCTTATCAGTAACTTGACCGTGCCCACTTCCAGACTTCCAGCTAACGCAAATGTTTGCAGAGAAGATGGAGATCTGTTGATGTGTGTTTTGGGGGGGGTTGAGAGGAGACTGAGATTTGTGGAGCGGTAACACACACACACATGCATGCACGCACACACACACACTCAAGTCTCAAAGTAAAGGATTGCCAAGGTGTATAGACTAGCAAGGTAACAGGAAATGTAGAAATGTGTGTGTACTGATATCTCTTTCCCTCTCTCACTCACTGAGTGCTTATGTAAGGAGAGAGTACAGTGTATACCAGCTAAGCCCCCTGAGTAATTAGTGTTGTGTTCTCCATTAGGTACCCTGATCTCTGTAGCAAGAACATTTGTGACTTACCACCTGGATTTAGTCTTATGTAGCTAAATGTGAAATTGTGTTGTTTTTTTTTACATTGGATAAGAGTGGAGACTCAGAGCTACAAAACTGTTTATCATACACTACAGTTGAGGAACAATGGGAAAGTAATTCTGCTTTGAAAGTTGATCAACTTGTAAACTCACTTTTTAGAAAATTGCCTTTGAATGTTTTGGTATCTAGTGAAGAGCTCTGTCTACACCCATTCAGCATCGTTCACAACCTTTAGCTTTAGCCCCACCCATCTCGTTTTGCTCTCGGAGTGCACACTTGACGCTCTGGCCGATGATTTGTTTACCTCTGTATAACATGAAAACAGCCTAACTAGCTCTGCTGGCAACAATTTCATTACAATTTTTTGCAGACGTTTACTGACACCGGCCGTATTCAACGGGTGTTGTACACACGTCACGTAACATTAGCTAACGAGCCAGCCAGCTAACGTTAGCTAGTTAAACAACAATGAACAACATTAGACTAACTAGAAAAGCAAACAGCTCTGGGAAACTAATAATAACGTCCGCTAGGGAGCCAGCCAGCTAACATTAGCTAGCTAGCTAACAGTACACTTTAGCTTAACACATATAGTTAGCTAGCTAGGTAAACTACGTTTTTAAGACCACACATGTAACGTTAGCTAATGAGCCAGCCAGCTAACGTTAGCTAGTTAAACAACAATGAACAAAGTGCCAACAATGCCTAACATTAGGCTCTAACTAGAAAAGCAAACAGCTCTGGGAAACAAATAATAATGTCCGCTAGGGAGCCAGCCAGCTAACGTTAGCTAGCTAGCTAACAGTACACTTTAGCTTGAAATTAAACCACTTTAGAAGTGTACTGTTAAGAGATATAACTAGCTAGCTAGGTAAACAATGAACCTAGCTAGGTAAACAACGTTTAAGATCACACATGTCACGTAACGTTAGATAAAAAGCCAGCCAGCTAACATTAGCTAGTTAAACAACAATGTACAAAGTGGCAAAAATGCCACAGTGCTGGGAGCTAACCAACCAGCTAGCTAACATTTGGCTCTAACTAGAAAAGCAAACGGCTCTGGGAAACAAATAATAACACCAGCTAGGGAGTCAGCCAGCTAACATTAGCTAGCTAGCTAACAGTACACTTTAGCTTGAAATTAAACCACTTTCTGTCAAAATTACAAACGTGTAATATCTGAAAATGTAGCTAGCTAACGCTAGACTATTTTACCTGTATACATCAACATGCATCATGGACGCATCTCCCTGTCAGGAATGCCATACCACGGTTGCCTTTAATTTGAAGATGTAATCCAGAGATAGGTGTTTGTTCCATCTCTTTAACTATCATACTCTAATTCCACTGATTTCAAAACTTAATCTTCCAGAAAATGGAGAGCAACACTTATGCAGCTCCACCACACAATACATTTTTTTTAAAGCCGTGTTCGACCTCAAATAGACAGACGCTTTCAACATGGCAGACCAATCCAAACTCCTCTCTCGGCATGTCCAGCCCACTCATTATCTCAGCCAATCATGGCTAGTGGGAAGGTTGCTACTTTTTCTGTGGCTTAACCAACAAGGCTCCTAATTTAACAATTTTATTCGTATTTACAGATGGCATACAAGTTTGTTATTAAGGTGCATGAAAGTTCACATGTTCAAGAAGGCATTTCTGCCAAAAAACGCATTTTGATTAACAAATATGTTTTATGTTCAAACAGCTCTCCTGTGAAGTCGTGACTTGCGACATATGCCTAGTTTCCTGAATCGGGTCACATTTAGGTAGTTCTGTGTTTCCTGAGTTCATGTTTAGGTAGGCCTATTTCACATTTTAACTTGTCATCCGTTTTTCTCTCCTTTAATTGTTTATGTCCTGCTCCTCCGTACCGTCTGTTCTTTTTCACTTTCTTTGCTTTTCCATTCACTTGTAAAGCTGATCCAAATGTACATCTTCAGTGTGACGTCCTTAACCTCACGGTTCACAGTCATTGTAACGTTACAGATTTAAAAACCAACTGCCCGACTAAAGGCCCACTGTTGACCGTCTTGAACTACATAGTCTTGGGCTGTGTTTGTGTTTCACAAAGTTAAGTTTACGTACCCTTTGTTTTACCAGAATAACTTATTTAAGACTTATGTAATGGGATGCCGTAAAAGCGCAGCAGCCCTGTCTGAGAGAAACACCCACCAGTTGTACTTCAGAAAGGGCAGATCTGTCAGGGCTAGGTCGCTTTTTACGGTGTCTCCCTGTAATTGAGGGCTGATTCATCGGTTCGAACGCTTGTCATTACTTTTATTACCTTGAGGGTCTGGGTCTGGGTAGCTAGATACCTCTGTGAATGAGGTATCTAACTAGTTCAGTGCCAAAGGCCTGTGGGTGAGGAGGAACAATGAGAGCAAAGTCATTTTTCTCCCCCGGCTGTATAGTTACTGGACTAGGGGGAAGCAGCTTTGAAAGGGCCACAGTTTTTGACACAACCCACTGGCCCTGGCACTGGCTGGCGAGTCTTGTTTTATGTCTTCTCTGCAGGGCACACACACGCACACACTTACATACACAAACACACACACACACACACACACACACACTTACATACACACACACACACTTACATACACAAACACACACACACACACACACACACACTTACATACACAAACACACACAGTTGAAGAAGGACAATTTGTTTGGTTGTTTGATGCTCCTCTAGACACAGGCTGGTAGAGGATTATATGTGATGGCTCAGTGATTAGTGGTAGTGGTGGTACGGCTACAGTAGTGTGCATTTGGTTCCAGGCTCTTGCTTTAACACAGACATCAGTTGTCCTAAAGTCCCGCTAACTTCTGAATGCTTACATTATGAGGCTGTCTGCCTGCATGCGGTCCCATGGTCCCTCAGGGAAGATGGTTGTTCGGTATTGCTTTATGGATTATTACGTTACAGGTATATGTCCTGCTTAAAGATTCATTTCCCCGGGATTTCATTTTGGATTTATGAAACGCCTCTGTTGCCAGGTTCTCTTTAAGCATCTTGGCAGAGAAGATAATCATTGATTCACTGTGAAGCTTCGCGGTGCTCTCTCAAAAACAACCAAACGCTACTGTGAGGATAGCCAGATCACACATGCAGAGAGAGAGCGAGCAAGAGAGAGACAGAGAGACAGAGAGAGAGAGAGAATGTGGAGTTGACATTTCCAGAGTTCCATTCATAATTTTTAGAAGCAGATCTTTATATTCTGTTAGTTAGTGCTATCGGAACTTGGAATTTTCATATGACAGAAAAAATAATAACTTGATCAAAATAATAATCAAAATAATTTCATAATTAAATTCAAAATGAATGGATAAGATACATACCATGTGAAAATACATATATTATGTGAAAACTGTGGTACAAATACCTTCATAGCTCTCTGACTTGATGATGTGAACTTCAACTTCAAGTGACATGACGTGAACTTCCCATCTATTTGTTCTAGCTTTGCCTTCAACATTTGTCTCAATTCCACCGTTGCGTGCATTCATCCTTATGAGAGAGAGATAGAGATCAGTGGTGTTGTTTTAAACCTCTTCCAAAGCATCTTAAGATAGCTCTTCATTTGATACTGCACTGTTTGGAGAGAGCCTTTGAACGCTGCTGTAGAACCTAGTCCAGAAGGGCTTCACCTTTCAGATGATAAAACAGTGAATTATTGGTTTGTTTATCACGCTCTTAAACCCTAAAGTGCATTATTAAACAGAGAACGCATTAAAAGGGGTATTGTTAAAAGTATTTTTTAAATCTTGTAAATCCCTGTAATTTATGTCGTCATGGTCAAGAACCTTCACCCTGGCCTTCTGGTTCCAATTTAGGCCTTGCTGTCTGGGTCTGGGTTAGTCTGTACCTGGGACTAGGATGCTGCAGTCACTACACTTTGGAAGCTAGAGAAACACACCGGAGGTCATGTCAGTAAATTGTAGCTGGGAAAAAGTAATAGTGTAGTGCCTTTTTTCCAGACACAATTTACTGATCTGACCTCCACAGAGTTTCTCTATCTACCTTCCTTCCATACTGACCACCGCCTGCCCTGGCCCGGCCCCAGCCTCTAGGGAGAGACAATAACGGTTCAGACCAGCAGACTAACTGCGTCCCAAATTGTGCCCTATTGCCTGTTTAGTGCACTAAGTTTGGCCAGGGTCTATGGGGCTCTATTCAGAAGTAGTACACTATATAGGGTGTAGGGTGCCATTGGGACGCAAACCCAGAAGAGTCACCAGACCCCTTGGCTTCTTCTGCCTTGTGTGTTGATCCTTTCCTCCTCCTCTCTTCCTCTCATCCTCTCCTTCCCTCCTTAATCAAACAATCTGGGGAGTGATTGGATTTTAATATTGCTGGGCCCAGTCATAATGGTGTGATGGACGGATGGAGGGGATGGTCGGCAGGGCCCTGGTGGATTGGAGCAACATGTCAGCTGCTCAACCCCACCCAGGGTTGGTTCCATTAATGGTATTGCTTAATTTCTTAAAGTGACGGTAACATCGTGGGAGCTGGGTCACCGTGGTTGGTAGAGCCAGACCCTGCAGACTCTGCTCTGCCCAGCTGTCTTGTCCTGGACTGGGCTATTACTGTAACAATGGAGGCAGGCCATCGCACGAATACAAGGTGATTAATTCAGCAATACTATTTCAGTCAGTGGTTTTGAGATATGAGTCAGAGTTGGATTCATTTGATACCATTTAAAAACCTCTCCTGAACTGACATGAAATTGACCCCAACCCTGACATGAATAGGCGTACCAGAGCGTCTAACCTATCATTTTCTTTGATGCTTATCTTTGATGCAGTTGTTTTTTCCCTTCACTGAGTGACTCTTCCTCAATGCCTCATTGTCTCACAGCAATGACAGGTAAATAAATATATGATGTATTTCACAACTAACTGCCTAATAACAGTTTGGTTCAGTGGAAAGGGATGTAGTATAGCTAACCCTTCACTGTGTTTTATAGGGAATAATTGTTGAGTGGGTGGCTTTGACCTTTATTTCTCCTCTTAATGGGCGTTTGTGTGTTTTGTTTTTGCGCTAGATTTATGGTGGGTGGGGCTGGGTGATTTACGTCGCTCTGACACTGTCGGCAGTGGGACCAGAGTGACTGACTGTACTCTGTGTGTGTTCCAGGTGATCCCATGCAGTCTGGCCACCAGCCCGGTGAGCTGTACACACATATGCACGGATGCACATACATGCACATAAACACACACACATACACACACATATAAATGAACACACACACACATATAAATGAATACACGCATACACGCATACAGACAGACAGACAGACAGACAGACAGACAGACAGACAGACAGACAGACAGACAGACAGACAGACAGACAGACAGACAGACAGACAGACAGACAGACAGACACAGACAGACAGACAGACAGACAGACAGACAGACAGACAGACAGACAGACAGACAGACAGACAGACAGACAGACAGACAGACAGACAGACAGACAATATCTCTGTTGCCTCCCCTGTGCTCTGGTGACCTGATTCTTGGCTGATATAGGAGTTCAACCCTGTTCAGTTCTCTTATCTGTGCTTTCTGTAACAGTCCCCCACACAAACCAGGTCATCTATAGTAGGATATAACACACACACACACACACACACACACACACACACACACACACACACACATGAGGTCATCTACAGTAGGATATCTGACCATTCCTGGAGCTATACATACTGTCAATTGAATATAGAGTTCAGAATATATAAATATTTCTAATGATATAGCCTATATAACTGCTGGGTGAGAAGAGAATGTGTTGGCTAGTGTGTTTTTATGTTTTTCTCATACCACACCAACTAAATATTAAAACAAGAGCTACGGAATACTTACTGTGTTATTATGCCATTGACAATTATCCCTGTATGGCCCAGGCCTTCTCCTCCTCCTCCTCCTTCTTCTCCTCCTCCTCCTCCTCCTCTTCCTTCTCCTCCTCCTCCTCCTCCTCCTCCTCCTTCTCCTCCTCCTTCTCCTCCTCCTCCTCCTTCTCCTCCTCCTCCTTCTTCTCCTCCTCCTCCTCCTCCTCCTCCTCCTTCTTCTCCATGCTTTTAAGGTTGACAATATCTGAATATTTACTTCATGGTGTCACTTTCCCATAAAAGCAGCATCCATTCCACCAGATCGATAGAACACAAGTACCCAGTAGTACATTGGGATGTTGACACACACACACAGTGCTCTTTCATTATCTGTGTAACCTAAGATGATTAAATTCTTGTCACTAGAAGTTAAATTGGCCATTACCCATCTAAGATGAATTGGTCCTTAAATGTCCTATTTAAGAGACCTGACAGGAAGTGCATGGGGGGAGGAAAAAGTGCAAATACTCAGTGCTGTTCATAATTTATTTGTTGACAGATGGAGTCAAAATAACATTTAGCTGTGGACGTGTATTGGAAAATACCGAAAGACAAAAAGGAGGATCCTTCAAAAAATACGTACAGTATTTTGACAAACCCATTGTAAGCAGGAACAATAATATTATCTACTGTATGTGATGTAGCTAGTGATAGTGAAAATTCCTCTGTAAAGGGGACACATTACTTGCGTAAACTCCTCCAAGCATTTTCGTAGTTGATTAAGGGTCAATAAGTCGTTCTCATTCTCTGCATGGATCACATCAGTGGTAACTACCAAAAGTGCAAATACTCAGTGCTGTTCATAATTTATTTGTTGACAGATGGAGTCAAAATAACATTTAGCTGTGGACATGTGTATTGGAAAATACCGAAAGACAAAAAGGAGGATCCTTCAAAAAATACGTACAGTATTTTGACAAACCCATTGTAAGCAGGAACAATAATATTATCTACTGTATGTGATGTAGCTAGTGATAGTGAAAATTCCTCTGTAAAGGGGACACATTACTTGCGTAAACTCCTCCAAGCATTTTCGTAGTTGATTAAGGGTCAATAAGTCGTTCTCATTCTCTGCATGGATCACATCAGTGGTAACTACCATTGCTCATCATTTAACCTGACTTTAACCCTTAGTTTTCATTGTTATTCCTCAGTATACAATGTTGCATGCTACTCTCTCCTCCCAGCCCCCTTATTTGTCTCTTTTAAAACACCCCATAGTCTCTATATTAAATCAAGCTGTCAGAGTGATTCCCTTGAGATGTTGGACTTGCAGCTTTTCCTTCCAGGTCAGTATGGCGGCCTCTCTTCCACACTCATGCCTTGGCATTCATCTTTTAACTGCAAATGTGTATAGGCTACTATTCAATTAAACCTTAAACCTTAAATGTATCTGTCATTCTTTTTTATACAACAGTTATTATGGTTTTATGACAGCCCAAAATATGCATTATTAGTTTGTATTTGGCTCTTTTATTATGATAAGCTAAACCAATATAATTATATTTGGAGCTAATTCGGTATTACACTAATTAGCGGAAGAATGATGCCAACCACACACCCATTCTCTGTGTGGAACATTGGTGAGTCCGGTCTGGGCCACTGTAACCGGCCGCGCTATACAGTACTGCTCCATTCACTGCGCACGGCCACGGATGGGACTGGGACAACACGCTGGAATCTATCCAAACAGGACCTGCTATTCGATTTCACAAGTCCAACCAATTAGAGTGTTGCATCACACCTTGACTTATGTCAATTGTTTGGTGTATTCAATCATTCATGATGTGGTACAATGCCCTTCAGAAGAGTCCAGTTGCACTGAGTGACCAGGTAGCAACTAAATGCCCTCTGTTATTTTTAGACCGAGTCAGATGGCAGGCAAGCAGTCCTTATTTTCTCAAACAGATTACTGTGAGGAATCAATAAAATGTTAATTATATATATTACGCAAGTGTCCGCTGAACTAAAGACGCAATCACAGATGCAAATGCAAAGGTAGGCTATATGACTGAATAAATGGATTGAAATCATTCAAGTAATTCTTTACTCCTCTAAAACATAACTATTCATTTTTCAGAATGGGATCAATTCATTGGTTGACAGGACTAGCTCAGAAACGGGTTGTCATTCGGTTAGACCATATATTATTGTAATGTTGAAATTCTGGAGTGTCTCTCTAGTTAGCATTAATACATGTCATATATTTCCTATCTCAGTGTGTGTGTGTGTGTGTGTGCGCGCGCGCGCTCAGAACGCTCCCGGGAACGGGTGTTAATAGTGTTTGTTGTGGTTCTGGTTTAACGCAATGGATAGACACGCCCATTAAAAAGCTGATAAAAGATCAACAACAGATACTACATAGATGTTGCACTATCTTAAGTTTTAGAACGTTCCAAACTTTTGTCATGAACTTTGCGTGCATGACTTTTCTTGAATGTTCTGTTTACACTGGCCAGTCGTTTTCATGGAATTTCGTAAATCATGATTTTATATTTTCTTTTGCAATTAGTATTGCCAATAGTGATTAAATCATACAGGCCTTAACTGGCACGGTTATCAGCAAGCTCAAATGGAAACGTAATAAAATAAATGTAAATATGCAATGGTCTTCTCCAGGCTGCCCTGTGAAAAGCATAAATTAAAGCGAATTCAGGTTGATGTTATAGGTTTATGTGATGGCTGTCGTGTGGTATTTTATTAAAAGTCTAATAAAAAATGATTTCATATTATTAAGTATTTTTATATTTGTATGTGGTAAGATATCAATAGATATGAGAAGTATAGGTTAAAATCCATCTGAAATTCAACCAATTCGACAGGATATCATGCACTATTTTTGCTACGGCCTACTCTGATATTCCTGCAATGAAATAGGTCAGATTGACTAAGGTTTGATAAAGTTCACATGTTAATTTGACCTATGATCTCGCTTAGATTTTCCGATTGTGTTTGAAATAGCCTACCAATTCCAACAAAATTACCATAGGCCTATCCTTTTCCCACACTAGTTTGCCTACTCTTAATTCACAATCGAAATGAAATATTCCAGGCATTTTGAGTGTATAGGGTTGAAATGTGTTTTTACCTTAAAGTGAAGAATACAACTTTGTAAATGTTATGAATCTACAGTATAATAAATGTGTATCTAGGACATTTGTCTCTTGAAACGTTCCTCTCCAGGCTAGTTGCACCAATATTGTTATTCCTCTGTCAGTAACTTCTGGTTATCTCCGGTTATCTCTAACAGGCAGCATTGTTTCCTGCAACGTCTCTAAAACAGCTCAATTACACATCTATTATCTACCCATTGTCATTCGAACTTCCGATTTAGATATAGGTTTTTGTTTTGTGTTTTCAGTTGTTTTAATTTCATTGGGAATGCAAATGTTTATGTATGTATGTATGTATGTATGTATGCATGTATGTATGTATGTATGTATGTATGTATGTATGTATGTAGGTAGGTAGGTAGGTAGGTAGGTAGGTAGGTAGGTAGGTAGGTAGGTAGGTAGGTAGGTAGGTAGGTAGGTAGGTAGGTAGGTAGGTAGGTAGGTAGGTAGGTAGGTAGGTAGGTAGGTAGGTAGGTAGGTAGGTAGGTAGGTAGGTAGGTAAGTGTGTCCATATACAAGTATGATAATTTTATTACAGTGTATAAGCCCATGTGGGCTGGGAATCATGAAGATGCATGACACTATAATGAAATCGATCAATCAATACATCGTAGGCCTAGCCAATAGTTGAGTTGAATTAGGATAATGATGTTTAATACAAATTAAATTAAATCTACAAAATATAGAGTTCCATTCATGAGTCTATTCTGATCCTGTGAAATTATGGTCAGACATTAAAATAATAAGTTAGACCCACTTTTAATTAAACTGAATTTATAGCCAACTACAAATGGGATAATTAATAATAGGCTATACATTTCGTCTTAGTCTACTGTATTTTTTTTGTTAATTGTTCCTATTATCTCAAATTATTTGATGAGCGCTAACTAATTGTGTCCAGGTAGCCTAGTCTTTACGTAGCCCGGTTAAAAACACACAAAGGTACTTGGTCTGAGATGTCATTACTGAGACGTCTGACCCGTGCGTAATAACGCAATTGACTGAGTGGAATGAAAATAAACTGCGGCCAGATTAGGGTGGGTTTACGAGCTGGTCTCTCCCCTAAACTAGCTCTTTCCAAAGAGAGAAGTGGGTTTGTTGTGGCTTCATTCAATGTATCGTTTGCAGGTGATGCCAGGCGCAGATAAGAAGCCGCCGATCCTTGTTGGCTGTCTAGACTTGTGACTGAACCAGTGAAACTGGATTGATCACAACAAAAATTCGCCCCTAGAAAGTAAATGACCAGAAGCCAATCCACCTTAATTCCAATCTCCCAGCCTCAGAAAAACTGTTATGTTAAGCATTAGGTAGGCTGCGCTAACCCTCAAATTGAGGGTGTCTTATTTACTTTAAAAAAAGTATTATTGTTCATTCCACATGCAAGTTTTAAGCTCCAATGTTTTTTAAAGTTAAAATGATTAAATAGCTTGCGTATAAAAATAACATAATCACATGATTATAAATATTTTCCCCAAATCAATAGGCCTATCAGATTATCCTGATAATAGTCATAACATTCAACATTTATATGTAAATGCTTTCATCAATGGACCCTCAGTATTCGATCATTGACGTTTTAATCCATCCTTTTGTATCGCAATTTTAATAGGCCTACTTTTTGCCGTGGTTTAATTAAAGCCTAATGCAGGGATAAATAGGGAACTAAAACCGATTGTAAACTTATTCACCTTGTTAGCACAATTATTATTTTGATAAATTCTGAAATATATTGGTGTTTGATTTGTTGTATATAGGCCTACACCTCTGTGGTTTAGAAGCTCGGGGAACTGGGGGCCTATAAGGTTTGCGTGAAGCATACTCGTTTTGGGAATACCTTTGGTTGAAGGTTTTGAGCTCAAATAACCACTGGTCAACTTGATTAACTGCCTGTCACAGGCTGAGTGAGGGAACGGGGGTGTAAGCCTATCTTGGGAAATTATACAAGAGTTTATGCAAAGACTGTACCTTAGACATTATAAAGATTTAACAGTTTATTTTTGATCAGTTATTAATTCCTTTATGAATCGTTGTCCTGACAATAAATAATAATAACTTACTTTTGTTAGAGAGGCTCAAACAGCCTGCCCTCTTACTATTAAGATCAAATATTTAACAACAATAATCTGTTTTATATAATCTTCGGAAATCATGCTCCTTTTTAAGACAAACACACGAATCTATGGACTTGATAACGAAATAAATGTATCAAAAATCACATAAAGAAACCAAGACACGATATGTTCACAATGAATTGCAGAATGTCCATCTGGTTCGACATCAAATGGCTCCAATGTAATATGGAGGGAGGCTGTTTTGTAAATCCATCACGAGAATCTTCTATCTTCTTTCGGTTCATGCAACGAAGTTCGGTTTTTGTTTTGTCACTGATATCCTCAAAAATGCTGAACTGAGTCTTATTAAGAAGAAGGGCTTTCGTACGCGTTGCTTTATAGTGCCGTTAGGTAATTGTTCAAAATTGAGAATATGTCACTTTCCTCTCCATGTCCGAAACGACTCCTCTGTCTTTAGGACGCTGTGATGAGCTGGTCACATGCAGGGGACCGGGGCGGGAACATGCTAGGCCTGGGACCGAGGCTGGTGGCCTGGTCTCACGTCTCCACGGGACTGGGTACCATGCTGTTCGGGGTGTCGGGTAAGTGCGATGACAGAGAAGTCACGTCGCTGCCGGAGGAGTTTCCCAATGAACCCGATTCCGAGAAAGACACCTATAATGTGCAAAGACAGTGATGTCAAAATAAATCTGTTCTGGCTCTGTTTAGGCTACAAATTTTGCCACTTCTGACTTTGAAATTTGCCATTTAACGTTATTACTTATACATTTTAAATTGATGACATTAAAGTTAAGAAAAAAAATCAGAAATTGTCGTCATCTAAATTAATGTGTGTGTGTGTTTGTTTGCGCGCGTGCGTGCGTGCGTGCGTTCGTGTGTGTGTGAGAGAGTTTGAACGTGTGTTCGTGCGTAATTACGCGTACCCACATGTGCACCCACATTAGCATGTAAGAATAGAATGTCTCCTCTCTCTTACCAGTTGTTGAAAGGCCGGCTGGTCCAGATCACTCTGCAGGGCGAACTCGCTGAGGGCCTTCCAGGGCGGCTGGTAGGTCTGCACCTCCACCGAGTTACCCTGCCCCGTGTTGTCGTGCCTGATAGGGCTTCTGGCAACCAGAGGCGTACCTGTGAGCCCCTGTAGACTCTAATACGAGATTAGATAGGAAATCCAAATTAAATCTACACTTTGGTAGAGGAAGAAAACCATCAAATTCCCAGATAAGAATGTCAGGATTTTGTTCTGTAGTCTTTGCTTTCCAATACAGGTCATGCACAATTGAATTATTGATTAATTATTTATTGGCAGGTTGAATACAGAAAAACAATAATGAAAGAACAGCTAGTGGAAATGACCGGCCTCGGACCAAGGGTTATTCAAGTGTGGCACTGGTCAAATCATTCCAGAGAAACGAATTCTTTGCCTTTAATTAAGAGGTAACCATTTGGCCACAAGTACTTCTTTGCTGACCAACCTGGACTCAAGGTTAGACGTAACATAGTAAACGAAAATATGGGAGACTTATATTAGTATGATATGTACGTTTGGTATGGTAATAATTTGTGGATGTCTATCATCCATTTCGTATGAAATGTTACGAATTACAATTCGTATGATATGTTACTAATTGCAATTCTTATATCCCGGATTTTCGTTTACTATGTTATGTTTAGTCTATGAGACCAGCCTGTGCTGACATACCTCAACTATCGCAAAAATGTAAGGATTCAACGATGAACCAAACATAAAGAAAAAGTAATAGAAGTATAAAAAATGTTTCCGAGATTAACTTACGAAGATGCTTACAGTCTTATCACTGTGTTGCTGCTGCTGAAGTTGCTTCATGAGAATAGATCTCTTTTTGTCTTTGCATCTTTTATTCTGGAACCAAACTCGAATAACCCTTGGGCTGAGGCCGGTCATTTCCACCAGTTGTTCCTTCATTAGCGCATCTGGCCGCGGATTGGCGTTGTAGCAGGTCCGTAACGTGTGGAGCTGCTTCTCGTTCAAAACGGTTCGCACTCGTGTTGTCTTCTCTGACTGCTTGTGGACGTGGTTTCGGTGTGGTGCCCGTACTGTCATCGGCTCTGCTGAAGAGAGGCGGAATTATATTTAATAAAAAAGGAAATTAACTAAAGTTTGACTTATATTGTTATTATTAATTATTATTCTAGTCTATGCAAATGCGTTTTTTCCTGGAGTATGTTCCTTGCTATAGGTTATATAGACCGTTAATTACTCTTATTAATCTAAAATATAATTTATTCAACTCTTGCCATGCGTTATAATATATGGAGTACGTGTGGATGGAGAGACTGTTGTCGTATATATATAGTAATTAACAGTCTCTCCATCCACACGTACTCCATTTGATCTTGGTATTCCCCCCTAAAAATACATCGCCCATATTGAGCAACAATTATGTCTAGGCCCCAATGACAATGTAATTCTAAAAGCATGTAAGCTTTATTGCATTATAGTTCAATAGGCTACAGATTCCCATCCACGCACTATGACGCACTCCTTGTTTATGTCATGCATTAAGTTTCTGTTAAATTAAAAAGGAATAGTCAATTAGTCAACAGCAACTGTGTGTAGGCCTACTCGTTAACATTTCTATCTACTACAACTGTGTGTAGGCCTACTCGTTAACATTTCTATCTACTACAATTCTTTCATTTGCACATTAAGAGATTATCTGTAAAATCGTATTTATTGTTATCCAGATGATCCTGATAGGCCTAACGTCAAGGAGTAGGGATTAGCCTAATCTTTGAAGTTATTATAGCCTACTGTATTTGTATTATTGGGTCAACACTATTAAATAGTCATGTAAATATCAAATATCAAAATCATTAAAAAATCCAACGTGATTTATGTTCAAAATCTATTAATTTTAAAAGCTTGGTATAAAAATGAAATCATATCTCAGTGATTTTCCATGGAAAAGTTTAAAGGTCAGTCTGATTTTGGTCGCCTATTGCCTAATATAGCCTAGTTATTGACATCTTAATGACTCAAAGCTTGCATCTGATTTTTTTTCTGGATCGTTATGGTCATAAAATTAGGCCTATCGATAATTCTAGGAAATATATTTAGGGACTATTATTATCAGGCAATTATTATGATCATTAATATAACAATGAATATCACCATTCTGATTAAGATGATTGCCTCCATATTCTTGTTATTATTGTTGTTGTTGTTCCTCTTATTATTATTATTATTACAGAAGTCAGTGGTGGTGTTGTTTTGTATGTGCAACTGACCTGCTAAGTGTAGTGATCTGTTGGAGTGGATATGTCCGGGGCTGATTGGGCTTCCGGCGGAGCTCCGCTCCATTAGTAAACTGTGGTCCGCCCGACACAGCAGCTCCTCGTCCCGGAGAGAGAACTCATCCCCCGGCAAGAGCTGCCTGCTACACACGGAACATCTGAAACACTCGATGTGGTACACGTTGTCCCGGGCTCGCATCACCAAATCACTGCTGCTGAATCCCAGGTTACATTTTGCA
The DNA here is from genome assembly GCF_016432855.1 of Salvelinus namaycush. Lineage (NCBI taxonomy): Eukaryota > Metazoa > Chordata > Actinopteri > Salmoniformes > Salmonidae > Salvelinus > Salvelinus namaycush. The sequence goes on from NC_052307.1 coordinate 71,539,163, forward strand.
CATTTTATTCCAAATAACCTGCAAGGAATAAATTAAACAAAAAATATATGGAATTAAACAACAACTTCTAACAGCCATTTGATCTGTTACTGCAGTTTTTATTCCAGGTTTTACATTACTAGGTCTACGTCGAACGTCAGAAACAAGGCTAAGATAAATATTACTGTGCATTGTTTAGCCAGGATCAAAGTATAAAAGCTAAAATGAACGAACTATTTTAATTGTAGAAAAGCTGATTAATTGTAGGTCAAATGGCCTTTTATGTGTTGAACTACAGATACATTTTGCATAGAATTACACAGACTGAGCACACTTTGTTTTATAAACCTTCCAAAACAAGGATATTTGTATTTTTAGGCCTAATAAGCCTCTGTGATTTAGGTACAAGTCTTGCATGTATATGGATATACTATATATTAGTTTGTAGGCTACCTCCTCATTCACACCAACGTTAAAATACGTTCAATCACTAACAGATTATTTCCAAAGAATTTCAATCCGTACCTTACATAATCTCTTTTGCAATATGTTTTTCCGTCCCGTACGAAGCAAGTGCATGTCTCATCCAGGTACTGGCTGCACTCTGCACACTTCAGGCAGGCTGCATGCCACTCCAGGTCCGGGGAAACTCTCAGAATGTACTGGTCATGTATCTGACTTCCACAGCCTACACACATCGCGAATCCGGACTTCTCTGCAGAGAGCACAGACATTGTAACCATTCTTTCCCATGTACACAGTTCTTGACACCTTAAATCACACTTTTTGAGAGCCACTGGCCTACATGTCACTTCTTCGTCTTAAATTGTCTTATACAGAGCGACATACTCCCAGTTTCTCACTGTATTACATTCCAATGACTAAGACCTGTTCTGAAATTATGCACAATCGTTTTGAAAGAAATCTAAGATAAAATGAACTATAAACAAGAAAAAGTACGCATTATGGATAACAAAACAATACCAATACGAATATATTAAATTTGCTTTATGCAAATAAATATATGAAATACGATGGCATTTGAATGCGATAATAGAATATGTTTTAATTTCAGAGGCTACGATTTGTAGGGTAATCTACAACACTGTGAAAAGCGGATAAAAATACATGCAAAAAAATGCCACTTACTTTTGGAATGATCCCCCATATCACCCAAGAAAGAAGAGTTAAAAATAATATCCACCATACAGGAATGATGACGGGATTGCGATAAGATGCAGAAAATAAGTAAGAAGGAGAAGAAGAGGAGAAAGGAGGGAGGTGAGTGGCCTGTGCCTGGCTGTCTGATAACTTCAATTCGGACTGTGGGACGGCCCCGGGAAGAGGCGCTGCAGTGTCCCACACGCTCTCTGACGTCACACGTAAAACTGGACATCCATTCGTCCCACATAACATATTCCCACTGTCATATCAAGTCTCGCTAGAGATTTTAAAGAATTAAGTAGTTCAAAATGTTTATTTATTTTGAAACAGTTGGTTATTTGTTAGAATGCAATAGGTCATTCTAAGGTCATTTTGGGGCTTAGATATTTGCCTACGTTTATGGAGAGCTTTTTTGGTTGATGCATTATTTCCTGACAATTACTACTAATTATTTTAAATCTGTACACTTTTGTTAGGCCTACATTGGAATTGGAATTAGCAGGAGTAAGCAGTAAATTGCATGTTTTTCCTGAGACAGGGGAGAATGCACACAGACAACCCGTCATGACAACTGACAACATGTGAATCAGCCCATCCATCTACTCGAGAACAACAAGGACACCTACTGGAGGAACATTAGAAGTACAATTTTACTGCTTCATGCCAGGACAGGAGAGCAGCGCAGTGAGCCACTCTAGACTGGTACCTGCTTTTTAGTTATAAATCAAATAAAATGTATCCACAAAGTTTCTGTATTGAATTTGTTCTATTTCATATATCAAATTAATACAATGTAGGTAGGTTCCTTTCATTGTCTCGCAATTTTGGAGTATAGGGCTCTCATTATTTAATTCCAGATAATTCACAGGTTTATTTATGACCATTTGGTTGCCATATTTTACATTAGCCTGTATTTTTCCAATTAAATATAAAAGTTTATGTCTATGGATGGAATGGAATGCTTACATCATGTATTTTATAGCCTACAGTACATGCATTCTCAAATCCCTGGTCTTTTGCACTTTTAAAGGGCCTTTGAATTCATAATGAAATTATTAGATAGGCCTATTCTCCGAGTTCACTGTTTAAAGTGAAAGAGACGCGGAGAGATCAGAGTACATTGTTCTCGCGAGATACAAGAGTGGAGAATTAAACTGATGCCTCTCAGCTTTGTGTGTTTGTTTAGATCAAGACAAATAGCTAGCAAAAATGTAGCTGATTAGCTAGAAAGCTAGCCAGTTATGTTTACAGCAATAAACAGAAGAAGTTTGGGACAATTGGTAAGTAAAACTCCAGTGTTGACAAATGCAGCAATTTCTTCTACCTTTTCAGATTGCCACCAACGTCTAGTTGGCTAGTCTGACTGAAGTCTGTCTGAGGTCAGTTGAGGACATGGCATGTCGACAACATACTTTCACTCTCATTTGCAACTGTACTGTTAACTACATACATTGAAACTATTAACGGTTATCGTGTCAGAGTAGAGCATGAAACTAATCCAGATTTTGGCCACATAACTAGCTACAGTACATTGTGTCACCTGACTTGGGTTAAATTTAACTAGCAAGTGATTTCGTTATCTTGGAGGACAAAACACACAGTTGACCTGACATGGCTATAGCCTTCCTTTTGGTTTTCGACAAACGTATTTCATATTGCCTTTATTCCCTGTCGTGCGTTTTATAATGACCATTGTACACACTACTGTTTACACTTAACTTGATAGAGCCAGTCTGATAATGTGCCCAAAGCCCTCTGTCGAGTTTATCATTCAAGACCAAAATAGTAGTTATTGACAATCAGAAATGTCTAAGTCTTCTTTTTAAAGCAGTTTCATAATGGAGATTGGTAGTGTTCTCTCCTGCAGCCCTGTCTGGCCCAGAGGTTTCAGAGTACTCTGGTAATAGCAGAGCACAACAACAACCAGCTCACACCCATCAAACTGAACGCCATTACTGCTGCCAGCAAGGTGGGAGGAGAGGTCACCTGCCTGGTGGTTGGAACCAACTGTGCCAAGGTAGGACTGTCACTACGGTGCCCCACAGAGGTGGCAACCCCTCTTATCTGGAGAGCTACCAGTGTGCATGCAACTTTTTTAATTGAACCTTTATTTTACCAGGTTGGTCTCATTGAGATTAAACATCTCTTTTGCATGAGAGACCTTTCCAAATTTTGCTCCAATCCTACACTAATGCACCTAATTTCAGCTAGGCTAATCATGATTCTGGTGGGTAGAATCAGGTGTGTTTCAGGAAGGCTGGAGCAAAATCCTGCATACACCCAGCTCTGCTGGAGGAGGGTTGGCTACTCCTGCCCTAACAGCTGTTCAGTCACACATCAATGGAAGTTATGTTTTAATGTGGTATTTCGTACATATGTCACCCTTGTGCAGTACAATGTAGCTCTTTCATGATATACAGCTGGCTGATATGGTTAACTGTTTATTTCTGTGTTGGTTTCCTTCTTTAACAGGTTGCAGACCAGATCAGTAAAGTCCAGGGGGTCAAGAAGATTCTAGTGGCTCAACATGACTGCTACAAAGGACTGTTACCAGGTGTTTTTTGGAAATGATGAAAGTCCCTTCATTCTGGGATGGGATATTTGTGTTACGTTCTGAGGTCTGTGTGGATATGCTTAGTTACAGATGTTTATTTACAGTTTATATGATATATACTGTTGGAATGATGGAATGCCATGATACTTCCTTTTGGTGTAAATATGTACTTTAACCCCGGTCGTCTTTTCTCCATACAGAGGAATTGACTCCTTTGATTTTTGCTACCCAGAAACAGTTCAACTTCACACACATCTGTGCAGGAGCTTCTGCTTTTGGGAAGGTGATTTACAGACTGTAACACAACAGTGTTCACATGTCTGCATTTCCCCCATATTATTAATAGCTATATAATGATCAAATCCTTCCTTATCATGGGAAATGTATTTTATTATGTATCCAGACATGCATGAATAATAGCGCATTTTATCATCATAGCAACATCTAGTTGATCTGATTTACCATTTTTAAACATTATGCTTTAATGCTTCTGAAAGTTGTTTTTTTCCTTCCAATTTTACCCAGTAAGTGTAGTACTACCCCTCAATTACTACCCCAGTAATCTGTCATTCTGCAATAGAACTGTCAACTTGCTGATCTAATGGTATTTCTATTGAATTAGGATGCATTAAACAATATCTTCTGTATTGTAATCCAACTCATATTGACTGAGGCTGGGTTGTCTGGTCTCGATTTCCCCGAGTAGATGAATGTGTTCTAGATGATGCATCCTAATACTGTCTGCTATTTGATTTCATTCTTTTACTAAAAACATCATCAGCAATCATTTGTCAAAGATGACTTTGAATTCCATTGTCCATCCTTGGGCTAAACTTCACACAGTTTTGTATTTGAGTCTCCGTAGCCCAAGCTAGTTTTATCCAACTCACAGAGGGCAGTTTGTATCCGTCATGGTACTATAGCATTATTGACATCATCTACTATAAACTGTTTCTGCAGGGACACATTATTTGTAATAGTTTCAATTTTGTCTTTATTGTACCAAACTTTGCCAAGTCCTTAAAATGTTGAGAAACATTCCCATTTTAAAATAATCAACCTCCCCATCACCTCTCTGTGTCCTGAGAGATCCACAGGGTGATATGGTTGAATTAAAGAATATCATCTCAATACTGTATTATGCTCAACAGAATCTCCTTCCCAGAGTGTCAGCCAAGCTGGATGTTGCAACTCTCTCTGACATCACCGAGGTCAAATCTCAAGACACCTTCGTTAGAACCATTTACGCTGGTGAGATTCCTGTTGTAATATCTTTTATAATTAACAACTATTCCATTGAGGTATAAAATGACCCCAAATATTTTGTAAGCACACTAATTATTATGCATTACAACATAGTTTCTTATCGCTGCAGGCCTGTTCTTAGCACAACCTATAATGCATACGTAAGCAGCAGAATAAATGATTGGATAGATTTCAGTATTGGTGTAGTGCTCTGCTAATGGGCTGGGGTCAGGGGTTAAATGGAGATGATTGTTCTATATTCATTAGTAAAGTGATGAGGCTATAGTAGTTCATGTTGTTGTTGTTTCTGACCTCTTAATGACTACAGAGATCCACCCTAGTCATCCCAGCTGTCAGTCTGAAAGACTAAAAGCCTCCCTGAAGAAGAATAAGCTCAGATCATATTTTGATTGGGCACATTATAATCATAAAATATAGATGGGTCTGATTTAAAATTATCCACTTAAACTTTGGCAAGAGCCTGACTCTTCCTGGTTGGAAATTCAGTGGGGGGGTTTAACCATTTTGCTGCTGCATTTTTGACAGACAAAGGTCTTACACTTGGATGTTTTGGTGTTGTCAGACAGTCCAATTAGTAATTTACAATGCATATGCCAGGAACCGCCCTAGCTTCATACAATGCAAGTTCTTACAATGCAAATAATTACAATGCAAGTCTGTTCTTTCATGTTTTTAATTATTACTGTGAACATTTGTCATTGTATTTTATAGAATTGCCTGAATTGCATCGCATGTAAAACCCAAAAGCTTTATTAGATCCCCAAATTTTTATAAAACCTTTTTTCTTATATTGAGGGGTTTTGCTCTGAGAATATATCTCAATATAACCAAGCGAACACATTGTATGTGGTGTTACTGTATGTGTTGTCTTTGCTACAGGTAATGCCCTGGCCACAGTGAAGTGCAATGAGAAAGTCAAGGTGTTCACAGTGAGGGGAACTTCCTTTGAACCTGCTGCTGTGGAGGGAGGCAGTGCTGCTACTGAACAGGGTACAGTACTCTTCCATTACACTGTCGACAGCAGCACCACTCCGTAACCTTTTTCTGTCATCATAACAGATATTAATATTTTCAATACCTGATTATGGATGGAGAGCAGCATATTCAGATGCTAGTGTAAAGAATATATTGCACATTTAAATTGGCTGCGTTTTTTTGTTATGTCTGTCCATTCTGTTGCAGTTGCCTCACCCTCTCCTGGGGAGGATGTCAGAATGGCTTGAGCAGAGCCTGACCAAGAGCGATCGACCAGAGCTCACTAGTGCCAAAGTGGTGGTGTCCGGAGGTAAGGGCTTAGCTTTACACTGTCTGACTGCTTCAGCCAATGTGTCATTCACATTCCCTGGCCTTTCATTCTGTTAGGTCATTGTGACCAAACACTTGATTTCTTTGTCCCATTAGGACGAGGGCTGAAGAGCGGTGAGAACTTCAAACTGCTGTACGACCTCGCTGACAAAATGGGCGCTGCAGGTATAAATAACGATGTGTGTGTACATCAGAGAGAGAATCTTTGAGAGTGAGTGGGTGCATGTGTGAGGGACAGTGGAAAGAGTGAGGTCAGTTGTCTGTGTGTAACTGCGTGGTATGATCATGTGTATTAATAACCTGCTGTATGTTGTGAATGCAGTGGGGGCTTCAGGAGCTGCTGTGGATGCTGGCTACATCCCCAATGACATGCAGGTTGGCCAGACTGGCAAGGTTGTAGCACCTGTAAGTGATACAACACACACCCTTTTATTGTCTCTGTTATTTCACTGTGTCACAGCAGAAACCAACATACAGTATTTCTTAGTGAGCAACCTGACAAGAAAATAATAACAGAACTTTAATAAATTGTATATGATTGTTTCAGTTTTTCAGCATCACACTATCACATTAAATGTTCTGTAAAATTATATTTTAATTGAGGTATTTTGGATTACAAATGTAATTGTTTGGTCTTGTTGAATGACTTTAATTGAACTGTATGTGCACTTTTGCTGACCTTCATTAGCCTACAGTGCATTCGGAAAGTATTCAGATCCCTTGACTCTTTTCACATTTTGTTACATTACAGCCTTATTCTAAAATGGATTCAATTGTTTTGCCCCCCTCATCAATCTACACACAATACCCCAAAATGACAAATCAAAACAGGTTTTTAGACATTTTTGTCTCCTTTAGACATCCCGTAGTCTCCTCTTCACTGTTGACGTTGAGACTGGTGTTTTGCGGGTACTATTTAATGAAGCTGTCAGTTGAGGACTTGTGAGGCGTTTGTTTCTCAAACTAGACACACTAATGTACTCTTGCTCAGTCCTCTTGCTCAGTTGTGCCCCGGGGCCTCCCACTCCTCTTTCAATTCTGGTTAGAGCCAGTTTGCGCTGTTCTGTGAAGGGAGTAGTACACAGCGTTGTACCAGATCTTCAGTTTCTTCGCAATTTCTCGCATGGAATAGCCTTCATTTCTCAGATCAAGAATAGACTGGCGAGTTTCAGAAGAAAGTTCTTTGTTTCTGGGCATTTTGAGCCTGTAACCGAACCCACAAATGCTGATGCTCCAGATACTCAACTAGTCTAAAGAAGGCCAGTTGTATTGCTTCTTTAATCAGGACAACAGTTTTCAGCTGTGCTAACATAATTGCAAAAGGGTTTTCTAATGATCAATTAGCCTTTTAAAATGATAAACTTGGACTAGCTAACACAACGTGTCATTGGAACACAGGAGTGATGGTTGCTGATAATGGGCCTCTGTACGCCTATGTAGATATTCCATTAAAAATCTGCCGTTTCCAGCTACAATAGTCATTTACAACATTAACAATGTCTACACTGTATTTCTGATCAATTTGATGTAATTTTAATGGACAAAAAAATGTGCTTTTCTTTCAAAAACAAGAATTTCTAAGTGACCCCAAACTTTTGAATAGCGTATATAAAACATATTTTTAGAAATATCACATTTACTCAGTACTTTGTTGAAGCACTTTTGGCAGCGATTGCAGCGTCGAGTCTTCTTGGGTATGACGCTACAAGCTTGGCACACCTGTATTTGCGGAGTTTCTCTAGAGCAGGTTTTCATCAAGGATCTCTTTTGTACTTTGCTCCGGTATCTTTCCCTCAATCCTGACTAGTCTCCCAGTCCCTGCCTCTGAAAAATATCCCCACAGCATGATGCTGCCACCACCATGCTTCACCGTAGGGATGGTGCCAGGTTTCCAACAGACTTGGCATTCAGGCCAAATAGTTCAATCTTGGTTTCATCAGATCAGAGAATCTTCTTTTTCATGGTCTGAGAGTCTTTAGGTGCCTTTTGGAAAACTCCAAGCAGGCTGTCATGTGCCTTTTACTGAGGAGTGGCTTCAGTCTGGCCACTCTACCATAAAGGCCTGATTGTTGGAGTGCTGCAGAGATGGTTGTCCTTCTGGAAAGTTCTCCCATCTCCACAGAGGAACTTTGCAGCTCTGTGAGAGTGACCATCAGGTTCTTGTTCACCTCCCTGACCAAGGCTCTTCTCCCCCGATTGCTCAGTTTGGCCGAGCGGCCAGTTCTAGGAAGAGTCTTGGTGGTTACAAGCTTCTTCAATTTAAGAATGATGGAAGCATTGTGTTCTTGGGGACCTTCAATGCTGCAGAAATGTTTTGGTATCCTTCCCCAGATCTGTGCCTTGACACAATCCTGTCTCGGAGCTCTACGGACAATTCCTTAAACCTCATGGCTTGGTTTTTGCTCTGACATGCACTGTCAACTGTGGGACCTTATATAGACAGGTGTGTGCCTTTCCTAATCATGTCCAATCAATTGAATTTACAACAGGTGGACTCCAATCAAGTTGTAGAAACATCTCACAGATGATCAATGGAAACATGATGCACCTGAGCTCAATTTCGAGTCTTATAGCAAAGGGTCTGAATATTTATGTAAATAAGATATTTAATTTTTTTGAATTTTGCGAACATCTCTAAAAACCTGTTTTCGCTTTGTCATTATGTGGTATTGTGTGTAGATTGAGGATTTTTTTTATTTATTCCATTTTAGAATAAGTCTAACATAACAAAATGTGGAAAAAGTCAAGGGGTCTGAATACTTTCCGAATGCACTGTATTTTCTCGATCTTGATGCTCCAAAGATGGCCTATCTGTCTCCTACATTCAATTATGTGTACAGTGTGTTAGTTAGCAGATGTGTGTGGATTGGGGTGTGTGTGTGTGCCAATATTGCGGAGGCTGTGTATGTTTTGGCAAAGCCAACAAGCCACAAGACAGACCCCTCACAGCAAAGGGAATTAGCCTTAGTCGAGTTGCATATTCCGGTTTTCAGGAATACAGCTATTTTCAACCTAGCTTCCTTTTCCACTGAAAACCAAATGTGGGAACTCCGCTCAGGCGTTTCTCTTATGCCTGCTACGTCAGGTTAAAGGGAATTAATACAGGCAAGCACACACTTGTTATCCGAAACAATACAAACAAAATCACAGAATGTGTGACAATACTCTGTATTGTGACATTATTTAATTATTTTAAATTGAATAAGCTTAAAAAGGCTAAATGGGTCATTTGGCTCGCGACAGGGATATCCCAGCTGTCATCAGACCCACATTAGGGCAGTCTGAAGCGGCTGTAATGTAGTTAATGGCTGATTTAAGATCCTAAATGATTTACCAGACCCATTAGGAAGGAGACTTAAGTGCTGTGAGTCCACCCTGCCCCTCAAAATGGACAACTCTGCCAATATTGTTGTACACAATGTAAACAGGAAACAATCACAGAAGGCTATGAAATGCAACATACTAAACCAGTAACCATTCATTGCTTGTGTATTGCAATTAATATTCAAAACAAATCAGGTCAATTGAAATATAATTGATGTAACCAAATGTAATAATATACTATTTACAGTAATATTATATATACAGTACCAGTCAAAAGTTTGGACTAACCTACTAATTTTCTTTATTTTTGCTATTTTCTAGATTGTAGAATAATAGTGAAGACATCAAAACTATGAAATGACACATATGTAATAACCAAAAAAGTGTTAAACAAATCAAAATATATTTTATGTTTGAGATTCTTCAAAGTAGCTGCCCTTTGCCTTGATGGCAGCTTTGCACATTGGCTTTCTCTCAACCAGCTTCATGAAGTAGACACCTGGAATGCATTTCAATTAACAGGTGTGCCTTTTTTAAAGTTAATTTGAAGAATTTCTTTCCTTCTTAATGCGTTTGAGCCAATCAGTTGTGACAAGGTAGGGGTGGTATACAGAAGATAGCCCTATTTGGTAAAATACCAAGTCCATATTATGGCAAGAACAGCTCAATTAAGCAAAGAGAAACAACAGTCCATCATTACTTTAAGACATGAAGGTCAGTCAGTGCAGTCACAAAAACCATCAAGCGCTATGATGAGACTGTCTCTCATGAGGACCACCACAGGGAAGGAAGACCCAGAGTTATCTCTGGATAAGGATAAGTTCATTAGAGTTAACTGCACCTCAGATTGCAGCCCAAATAAATGCTTCACAGAGTTCAAGTAACAGACACATCTCAACATCAACTGTTCAGAGGAGACTGCGTGAATCAGGCCTTCATGGTCGATTTGCTGCAAAGAAACCACTACTAAAGGACACCAATAAGAAGAGACTTGCTTGGGCCAAAAAAACCGAGCAATGGACATTAGACTGGTGGAAATCTGTCCTTTGGTCTGATGAGTCCAAATTTGAGATTTTTGGTTCCAACCGCCGTGTCTTTGTGAGACGCAGAATAGATGAACGGATGATCTCTGCATGTGTGGTTCTCACCGTGATGCATGGAGGAGGTGGTGTGGGGGTGCTTTGCTGGTGACACTGTCAGTGATTTTATTTAGAATTCAAGGCACACTTAACCAGCATGGCTACCACAGTATTCTGCAGCGATACGCCATCCCATCTGGTTTGCACTTAGTCCCACTGTCATTTGTTTTTCAACAGGACAATGACCCAACACCTCCAGGCTGTGTAAGGGATATTTGACCAAGAAGGAGAGTGATGGAGTGCTGCATCAGATGACCTATCCTCCACAATCACCTGACCTCAACCCAACTGAGATGGTTTGGGATGAGTTGGACCGCAGAGTGATGGAAAGGCAGCCAGCAAGTTCTAAGCATTTGTGGGAACTCCTTCAAGACTGTTTAAAATGTTTTGGTTACTACATGATTCCATATGTGTTATTTCATAGTTTTGATGTCTTCAGTATTATTCTACAATGTAGAAAATAGTAAAAAATTAAGAAAACCCCTTAATTAAGTAGGTGTGTCTGCACTTTTGACTGGTACTGTATATATTTAAAGTTATAGGTATATTTTCTACACAGTAAGCAGTGGATGGTATGTCAATCTCCATAATTCCATGACAAGCCTTCAGAAACGCTCCAACCCCCCCCCCCCCCCCCCCCCCAAAGAAATCACATCTTTCCTCATGCCTGTCTGAGAGGGGAACCATGTTGTGGATTTATAATTTATCATTCTTCAGAGGTAATGCAGTATTCACATGATAATTAGGATACATTTTTGATTGTTGCCTGTGGGCATTTCTGCTTTGTTGGCTTCAGGAACCTGGGCCATTATGACCTTATTAGTGTAACTGTCAGTGGCCTGTTTTAGTTTACACATGCGTTGTCGTGTATTTTATTATGAACTGCACTCATCAGGATAAAACTTATTAGTGGCTTTTACAAGACGCCGTGTCACTTAAATGACGAGAGCAACACCTCCACTTGACTCAATGTACCTGTCAAAACAATGCTGGCAAAATTAATAACGTATTCAATTACTGTATTCTTGTTAATTACTTATAAAGACTATGTATTTTACTTGAAATGGGATACGATAACAATTGATTAAAATAATGACATACAATTGTTTCAGGTTTTGTCATAAGGAACAAATAATGAAAGATTTATAATATAAGGCTATTGTTAAGTGACAGCACTGTATAGGCATTGGTGGTTTCAGAATGATGCAGCTTGATATAGTCTTTTACTTATGATTTTAGAGGACTGAAGTAATAATTTCAAGTGATAACTTTTATAATTTTCTCATTATCTTCACAAGCTTTGTCACATGTAGGCCTACAGTACAAATATAACAAAATAAAGACTTCTAATGGGACCACTTTTACCCTTTTTTCATATGCTTTTCAAGGCATTGAATATCATAGATTCTTCTGTCAAACCAGTTATAGGACTCAGTCCTGAGATACCACTGAGCCAGTCTAACAGTATTTAGTGTCGTTAGCCAACCTGTTGTCCTTTGTTGTCTGTTTGCACACAGCAGCATCCCGTGATCACCTGGTTGATTAACTCAGTTGTGTCACAATCTGGCTATGTGTACAGGAGCTTGTGTTCTCACACCTGAGGGGAGCTGTGCTGTGTGAACCACTGGGTTTCAGCATCACTTTGGGGGATTTTATTAACAGGCTAGCGGGTGCACCGAGTCCCTGCCCTGCTGCCACTGCTCACAGCAGCTGTGGAGAGACCAAACACCAGACAGGCAAGCAGACAGACAGGCAGAAGAGGAGGGAAAAACTGACCAAGCTTGGCAAAGCGTCTGGCCATTCTCCTCCTCTCCCTACATATACTTTAAAAACATCCAGGGCTAAATGACCCCCCCCCCCCCCCCCGCCCCCAAGTATAGCAGTTTGTAGTGGGAAACTTTCAAAAAGCTGTTTATACCCAGCTGGGGACCTACTTGGAGGCTAACGGGGAGAAGCTTTTCTATTTTTTATTTTCTCTCTCTCCCAGTCTGGGGGGAAAAAAGGCCTCTGGATTGACAGTGCCTTTCATACTGTATTATCCGGCCTGGCTTTTAACTCCGGGAGAATTGTGTTCACAAATTGATGCTCTGTTCCTCTGGGGCTGCAGCTGAAACATTAAATCCTACTGAAATATTCATATGTGAGTGCATTTAGCTGAAAGCAATTGATGTGCTGCTCCCTGGAGAATGGATGGTAATGTTGCAGCCAGGGGCCAAGGCCCCCACACTCTGGCTGGCAGACACCCTAAAGGACCACACTGGTCAAAACCATTGAGATGTATGTTCAGGAATTGACTGCCTATCGGGTCAGAGTATGATGTAAAGGGTTCCGGGGGATTGGGGCTCAGTTTGTGGTTCTGGTGTTGGTCACTTATGGTCACAGCAACTTGGTTCACCAGACTACTGGTTAGGAGAGCCTATCTCGTAAGGCTGTGGTCATAGGGATTCTCTGATGGCGATGCTGTGTATGTCTGTGTGAAAACACGCATCATCTTCGCATTTTAAGTTGTTGAAAATTAATGGTTAAATCAATAGTCTTACATATCATATTGTGTCCAAACCTTTTCATTTATTTGGTTGAGACTGATTTTTTTTCAAAATAGATTTTTTTGTTCTCCCTACAATAAACACTCTGTTTATTAAAACTTGAAAGCTGATTTATTTTATTTATTTATGTATTATGTCTCTGTAGTATTATTGCAATAATATACATTTTTTGTTATATGAATTACATTTTTGATATTACATTATTATATACTGACTGGCCATTTTCTGTTTTTTTTCCAGGAACTCTACATCGCAGTGGGCATCTCTGGAGCTATTCAGCACCTGGCTGGGATGAAGGACAGCAAGGTACAGCACACCACATCACACACATCAAACTAAGCAGTCTAAATAAGCTAGTGGTATTATTGTGGTATAGCTGTGTTATTACTTGTGGATAATACTTCTCATTTAAACAAATGTAAAAAGATTTGTTCTACTGATTTTCAAAAAAACGATTTGAGGATGCAAGATATTCTGAATTTTTCTAGTGCTCCAAACAAAATACAGAATATGTTTTATACAGCAAGAGGTTTTTGAAAATGTAACAATGTTTCCCTAAAGAAGTTGTGCTTTTTAAAACATTGTTTTTTGCTGATTCTTGCTGTCGCAAGTCATGCATAAGTACATATAGTTATGGGGCTTGTGCGTCTGATTGCTAAATTAACTGTGAAGATCGATTATTTTATTCAAGTCTTCTGAGCTCTTTGTGATGTAGCGCCTTGTCACCAGGAGAGTGATAAATACGTCTCACCCTCATGTTTATCACAATTTCATGTAGCTAAGCTTATTCTACCGCCTTTTATGGAATTTGCACTAGTGATGGATTAACAAGTAAAGATATACATACAGTAAAACAATGGGGATACTGATTAAATGTCATATTGATTTAAAATAAATTCTATTAATGTAAAAACATGTATTAATTAATAAAAAATATTTACAACTCTTTGAAACTGGCTGTCTCATTTTGAAGATAAAAAAACAATCATTTGATATCTTCAAGTTATCTGAAAGTATAAAGATCACCCATTCCAATAATCAGTCCAGTTAACACTGTTACTGTATAGGCTGATTTGAAAAAGCCAAAATTTACCTAATTAATAGTATTACAACAATTCACTCTTTGAGAATGTCTATATATGAGGAGGATTTGAATTAACTTGGTCAAATTACTTTTTCTTATTTGCATTCCTCTTTTTTCGCTGTAGTTGACCCACTTTTACAACAAGTGGAAGGCAGAATACGTCTGTCACTGGAAGAGAACTGTTTTATGTAAATGCAAAATGGAAAAACTCTTTCGTAGCCATGACAACAGTCTCCTGAGTGGATTTCTTCCACCAAGGCGAGCTATCTGTTCCGGAATCCCGTGCACTTAAGAAGTGTGTTTTAAAAGGGAACCTGAAGAAGCTTTTTAAAGAATGATGTATAATTTATTTGTATTTTCTCTCTTGCTTCGGAGCTTCTTAAGAGGAGAGTAGGGTGTCTTGTGTGGGATGTGTTCTGAATGTGTCAGACCACAGTATTATGTACTATTATGCAGCCATAGTCCCATATCTATTTGTTTTGAATGAGATGTACTCTGCTTCTACGTATATCCAGCCGCTTGATGTCATGGAGCTGTTTTCAATCACTTTCATCCACTTAAAAAAAAACACATTCATAAGTGACATCACTTAAGTGCAGCTAATTTGGGCTTGTATGTTTGCTGCTTTAACAAGCTATGCAATATGTCATGAAAGCATCGTGTATATATAACATGAGAGAGTAGTAAGGGATGGTAATACAACTTTATTTTGTTCTTTATTATTTATTTTAACTTAATTCTGATTCTCATCATAGTGACTGATATTGTCCTAATGCCGGATGCTGACTCACTGCTTTAGGATGTGGATCAACAGTTTACATAGCAATGTATCTTTGTAATTTATGATTTAAGTGTTTGGTTTAGCCTCCATGTACAGTATGCATACCGCTTTGCATTTTCATTCAGAGGACAGGTTAGTACATGTACTGAGACGAACTGTGACACGTGTTTCTGTGTTTTATTTCTAGATAATCGTTGCCATCAACAAAGATCCAGAGGCACCTATTTTCCAGGTAGCTGACTACGGTTTAGTGAAGGATCTCTTCAAGGTAAGACTGTCAATGATGACACGATTAGATATTGTAATATAAAAGGTGTGAAATGAATCCCTATATGGAGGTAGATATTTAGTTCATCTTAAGGAGGTGGACCTAGATCTTCAGCATTGGCTAAATGAAGTATTGTACACCACACCCTGTATAAGTTTAGTAAAGTGCTATGAGTGTTATCCAAGTTAACACTGATACACTGGATTTAATCTGTATGTTGCCCAGTATTTCTAATTCATGACAGCATTTAAAGTGTCAGTGTTCATGTCCTTGATCTGGTTAGTCCTGATGGGTAAATTGTGGTGAGGAGTCTTGAGGGAAATATCCATCACACCCTCATGCCATCGTTAGAGATCCCTGTCACACCCTGTCCATCTCTCCTTTAAGAGTCATTCTTCTAGTACCCTCAGGAGGATTTAAAATAGGTTTATTAATATGATGTGTATTTATGTTATTGTCACGGCCGTCGTTGAAGGAAGACCAAGGTGCAGCGTGGTGAGCGTACATAATCCTTTTATTTCGAAAAATTATGTAAACTAAACAACAAACGAAGAAAACAACCGTGAAGCTTACAGGGCTAAGTGCCACTAACAAAAGTCAACTACCCACAACGAAAGGAGGGAAAAAGGGCTACCTAAGTATGGTTCCCAATCAGAGACAACGATAGACAGCTGTCCCTGATTGAGAACCATACCTGGCCAAAACATAGAAATAAAGAAACATAGGAAACAAAACATAGAATGCCCACCCCAAATCACACCCTGACCAAACCAAATAGAGACATAAAAAGGCTCTCTAAGGTCAGGGCGTGACAGTTATATTAATAATATGGGCCTTATTCTACCAAAAGTGTTTTCCTGATAAAAGCAAACATAACATTGGTTTTGGCTGAATTAGGTCCTTAATTAGCTATAAATTATTATAAACTGGGTGGTTCAAGCCCTGAATGCTGATTAGCTGACAGCCATGGTATATCAGACCGTATTCCACATGTATTTTTACTACTCTATTTACGTTGGTAACCAGTTTTATAATAGCAATAAGGCACCTCAGGGGTTTGTTGTATATGGCCAATATACCACGGCTAAGGGCTGTATCCAGGCACTCTGCATTGCGTCATGCTTAAGAACATCCCTTAGCCGTGGTATATTGGCCACATACCACACATATACCCTCGTGCCTTATTGCTTAAGTATACCATAGCAAAACACATTTGAAAAAAACGCAAGAAAGAGGTGATATCTCAGATTTCCTCCTCAGTTAATGACGCTGTAATAAGACACATCAACGACTGATCGACTAATGTTAATGCAATTAAACTGACTCCCTCTGAGCCTTTACTCAAACATTTCAATTATTAAGGGAAATGTCTAATGGTCACTGTTAATTCACTCTTCTTCTTCTCTGATTGTGACATTGAGGCACTTCCTGGTTCACTAGAGACCTCCCGCAAGCCATTTCCTGTCTGATCAGAGGCCCAGGCTGTCAGTTAGACGCTCATTAAAAGTATTCCTGTGTAATAATGTCATTGTAAAAGCATTTTGTGACATCTGCTTATGTACAAGGGGTTCTATAAATGAGTTTGATTGATAAAATGAATTGAATAGTTAGGTTTATCATTATAAATCATTAAAAGACACCTTCCATTTGCCGTTCAGTCTTAAACAATGGGGATTCATTAGCTTGGTGGTGCAGCCATCTATTTGACCTGTTTAAAGGCCATGTTAATGTCTGGTTTTCCCTCTCATACATTTGCACATTATTCAGTTGTTTAATCTCAGAAAGCAAAACTTCTAGAGACCTTGTGCCTTACTGAGTTGTGCCTTATTCAGTTACAATCCGTTAACTAGGTTTCTGGGATAAGCCTAAAATAACACTGAGTGAAATCATGTTTAAATGAATATGCAGTTGAGTTCTTACTCTCTCCGACTGTAAACATTTCTCTGAGTGCCTGAATCCAAACCTGGTAAATCAGTTATTGGGATTGATAGAATAGGAACCATTTGGAACTGTATATTATTCCACCTAATGAAAAAGCAGATGTACTGAATTATTGAACTGGTGAATGTATCAGTGGATAGTTCATGAGAGGACCTCCTGCTCAGAGAGTAACTTCCACTCCTCAACCTTAACAGGAACTAATACCACCTGATAGTTAAACTAAGGGGACTGCCTGGTGTTGGCTTTCATATTGATTCTGTGTTCCTCTTCACCTATTCACTCCTAATTGACATGCTCGGGTAACTTTGGCAGGGCTCAACGCCACAGGGTTCCAGGCAGCACTTCTACCCTCTAGTTTAGGCATAAAGACGGAGGTGGCAGATCCAGATCCAGTGCCCAAGCTTTGCCACACACTTCAAGAGGGACCCTTTGTGAGAAGTGAAAGATTAGTGGCTTTGGCTGTGCCTCATCATTTATTAACCAGTGCCGTTGCGTGTGATCGGTCGGTGTAGGTGACTAGGTGTTTAAGTTAGTAATATTCTGCTGAAGTGATGGGTAAGTAGAGATAATAATAACAGGCAGGTCCAGAACTGTGACAACAGCGCACGCAAGATCCCCCTGCTCAAGCCAGCGCATGTCCAGGCCCATTTGAAGTTTGCCAATGACCATCTGGATGATCCAGAGGAGGAATGGGAGAAGGTCATGTGGTCTGATGAGACAAAAATAGAGCTTTTTGGTCTAAACGCCACTCGCCGTGTTTGGAGGAAGAAGAAGGATGAGTACAACCCCAAGAACACCATCCCAACCGTGAAGCATGGAGGTGGAAACATCATTCTTTGGGGATGATTTTCTGTAAAGGTAACAGGACGACTGCACCGTATTGAGGGGAGGATGGATAGGGCCATGTATCGCGAGATCTTGGCCAACAACCTCCTTCCCTCAGTAAGAGCATTGAAGATGGGTCGTGGCTGGGTCTTCCAGCATGACAACGACCCGAAACACACAGCCAGGGCAACTAAGGAGTGGCTCCGTAAGAAGCATCTCAAGGTCCTGGAGTGGCCTAGCCAGTCTCCAGACCTGAACCCAATAGAAAATCTTTGGAGGGAGCTGAAAGTCCGTATTGCCCAGCGACAGCCCCGAAACCTGAAAGATCTGGAGAAGGTCTGTATGGAGGAGTGGGCCAAAATCCCTGCTGCAGTGTGTGCAAACCTGGTCAAGAACTACAGGAAACGTATGATCTCTGTAATTGCAAACAAAGGTTTCTGTACCAAATATTAAGTTCTGCTTTTCTGATGTATCAAATACTTATGTCATGCAATAAAATGCAAATGAATTACTTAAAAATCATACAATGTGATTTTCTGGATTTTTGTTTTAGATTCCGTCTCTCACAGTTGAAGTGTACCTGTGATAAAAATTACAGACCTCTACATGCTTTGTAAGTAGGAAAACCTGCAAAATCGGCAGTGTATCAAATACTTGTTCTCCCCACTGTATCACGGTGGATAATGGAAAGCTACAGTATCAGGATAATACAGTGTTATATATCACGGTGGATAATGGAAAGCTACAGTATCAGGATAATAGTGTTATATATCACAGTGGATAATGGAAAGCTACAGTATCAGGATAATAGTGTTATATAATCACGGGGGATAATGGAAAGCTACAGTATCAGGATAATACAGTGTTATATATCACGGTGGATAATGGAAAGCTACAGTATCAGGATAATAGTGTTATATATCACGGTGGATAATGGAAAGCTACAGTATCAGGATAATAGTGTTATATATCACGGTGGATAATGGAAAGCTACAGTATCAGGATAATAGTGTTATATAATCACGGGGGATAATGGAAAGCTACAGTATCAGGATAATACAGTGTTATATATCACGGTGGATAATGGAAAGCTACAGTATCAGGATAATAGTGTTATATATCACGGTGGATAATGGAAAGCTACAGTATCAGGATAATACAGTGTTATATATCACGGTGGATAATGGAAAGCTACAGTATCAGGATAATAGTGTTATATATCACGGTGGATAATGGAAAGCTACAGTATCAGGATAATAGTGTTATATCACGGTGGATAATAGTGTTATATCACGGTGGATAATAGTGTTATATATCACGGTGGATAATGGAAAGCTACAGTATCAGGATAATAGTGTTATATCACGGTGGATAATAGTGTTATATCACGGTGGATAATGGAAAGCTACAGTATCAGGATAATAGTGTTATATAATCACGGTGGATAATGGAAAGCTACAGTATCAGGATAATAGTGTTATATCACGGTGGATAATGGCACATTTATGAAGGACAAAAGAAAATCAGTGTGTTTCAAAATGTTGTATAGTTTCTGAATGAACATTGAAGTGCTCAATTACACTATAACAAAGGATATCTAATTAAGAATGCAAATACATTTGTTAAGACATACACACCAAATGTTTCTTCCGCTAACCCTAAGTAGAGGAAAAGCATTGTCGCCAAAGGAGGGTGGTGTAATCGTTCAGCTGTAAATAAAAAGCTACATCAGCTCTTATTGAAACCCATAATGACTTTACTTCATATGATCCAGGTCCTCAAATAACATTACACCCAACCCCCACTTTACTATCCCCATGTCTTAATGAATACTTCTGAAACACTTAGGCCTGCTTGATTGAAGCCTTGATTGTTATTAATTAACAATTAAACATATCATTTACTTGTAAACACTTGACAAGTAACAAAATGGGTAGTTTATGTCCTAAATTAATTATTTGATCGAAGTTAATTAGGGGGTTTAATCCTCATTACCAGACATTTATAATGACAAACCTCATTAACCAATTACATTTTTGTTGTGACAGGTCTCTCCAATGTTAATAGATATGAATCATTTATTTCATTTCAGAGCGATATGCAAATAAGTTGACAGTTGCTAATGCAAAAGTGTTGTAGGGTGATGTTGTAGAGTCTGGAGCCAATAGGAAGGCTCAGTCATATCTGATAAAGAGCCCACATGTAAAACAAACTCATTCATATTAATGTAGAGGATTCTATCTCGAATACATCGTAGTACTTTTTGGTTTGGGCTGTATTCTACTGTGTCATTTCATGTATTGCTTTGTAAAGTGCATCCATATATACATCATATCCCTTGGTAAATGCAACTAATGAATATTAGAGTGAATACGAAAATCTCTGCTACCAATGTACAAAATAATATAATTGAAAATGGCATGGCTCATTTACAACTGAAAGCAATAAAATGGGACCACAATATTGTTAATGTTACAAAGGTTTATTTATTATTTGAATGGCACCACCTGCAATTTGGCAATGAGTTCCCCTCATTAAGTTTACAAAACATCTGTAAAGATTAAAGTGCACAGGATTGGCTTGTTCAGGCTGTAGATCTTTTAAAGAAAGGTTCATGCTACCAGCACTCCAATCTAAAACATCAATCCTCTATCACTGCTCATAATCAGATTCACATACTTTTCCTATACTGTACCTCTTGGGATCCTTTAGGGCCATTCACTACCTATCCTCATACTTTTAATTCCTCCATTTCTTCAATTGCCTGTTCTTGTATCTGGCTAGAAAATGTCAGGCTTGATATGGTTGATGTTCCTCTACTTCAATACAAACCTCTTTATCTCTGTTATAGAAAGACAAAAGCATAGTAAGAAATGGTCTGTTTATTTGGCACAGACAGTTTGTCCAGAGAAAGCACCCTGTGGCTTGGTTGTTAGAGCAGAGAGAACTGCACAGTTACAGTAGCTAATACAAATAAAAAAGAAAGCCTCCCACTCCCACCCAACTTAGAGAAATCTCATGTCAAATCTGTCTTGTAGTTAACATAGGAACACTTGAATAGGCGCGTTCTGTAAAGGCTTGAATATGGCCCATTGCTGGTTTTATTTCAAACTGTTTTGTTTCACATTTGGGGCCCCATTTAAAGTGGGATTTCTTGATGATGCTTCTTTCTAGGCCCACACGTGTCTCCTCTGTCCTCATTGGGTCATTGTTGTGCAAATGGGGAATTATTCAAAGTCACCCCAAGATTGAGGTCGAGGAGGGCTGTGTCTGTCTGTCTGTCTCTGTCTGGAGCCCCACAGAGAAGGGAAGACTAACATGAGAGCGGTAGGCTAGTCCCAGATCTGTTTGTGCTGTCTTGCTAACAGATGGTCTTTGTAACGCCAGGTTTGATCTTGGACCAGGCTCTGACTTTGTTTGAAGCATGAGGATTTGGAGAAGCCAGGTCAGTCAGTTCTGTCTTGAGCTGTATGCTCTGTCGTCTGGGATGGACTATTGCCCTTTTCACACTGTTGTGCCGACCCGAGCCAACCAGTGCTGGCTCTGACATATTCTTTTCACATGTCCTTTCCAGCACGGTTCAAACAACTATGGTGGATGCATAACCAGGCCAGCACAATGCAGCTCGGTTCGGCTTGGCTCAGCTCAGTAGTGTGAATCAACCCTATGTATCAGGCAGACGGCCCAGTGGACCATCAGCAGGACCCAGTAGCCTATACTTCTCCTCCAAAGAGGACTCAGGAGCGCCGCCCTGCAGGTGGATGAGAGGCTTAGTCTGTAGGAGCACAGTGGCTGCGGCTCGGCCCTGTCTCTGGCCCTGGTACTGGTTCTCCTCCTGATTCTTCCAGTTGTAGATGTTGATTCTGTGCTCCAGCTCTGGGCTGGCCTTGGCTGAGCCGGCAGGGCTGGGAAGCTTCAGGTTAACTGGGTCCACCAGGCCTTTCTGGGCCAGACAGGAGTCCTCAGACAGGGACGAGAGCAGCTCCTGGACTACCACGCTGGGGTCCCGTGGAAGGGGAGGCTGGGCTGAGGTCAGACCCAGGCCCAGAGGGCTGCAGTAGGGCAGGGGGAAGCAGCGCTGGCCCTGGGTGTTGTAGTGCTCGGTGTTAAAGTCCCTGTCCTGGGTCTGCATCTGGGACTTGTAGTCCAGATAAGGCCCCCGGGCCTTGGTATGGGAATTGTAGTTCCTAGCCTGGGTGTGGTAGTCCCTGGCCGTGGTGCTGCTGCTGCAGTCCGTAGTAGACGAGCGCAGGGTGTGGCTGCTCA